>NC_137774.1:177894987-178052487 GCF_963455305.1 Plecotus auritus | reverse complement strand
AGCTGTTTCTCTAGCAAGCATTCCCCCAATCTCTGTTCCAAAAGAAGGCCGGTGCAGAGCGGCCGCGACTTTGTGCTTCCCATTGGCGAGCAGAGAAAACGGGTTTCCGTGTGAGCGGACGGGCAGGAGGACAAGGGTCTGGTGGGCACTTCCAGGTCTGTGTTTAAGAAGAAAGAAAAATCGCACAGCTGGGGGCCCCGGGCGGCGTCAGCTGTTCATAAAATCCCCCTTTTCATTGAACAGAAGCACAGGCTGTAAATATTTGTAACAGCATTTTTTATTTTATTTTATTATTATTTTTTATTTATGTATTTATGTATTTATGTATTTATGTATTTATGTATTTATGTATTTATGTATTTATTTATTTATTTTTAACAGGCGATGCCAAACTAGCTCCATTTCCTTTATATATATATATATATATATATATATATATATATATATATATATATATATTTTTTTTTTATTGATTTTTTACAGAGAGGAAGGGAGAGGGATAGAGTTAGAAACATCGATGAGAGAGAAACATCGATCTGCTGTCTCCTGCACACCTCCTACTGGGGATGTGCCCGCAACCAAGGTACATGCCCTTGACCGGAATCGAACCTGGGATCCTTCAGTCCGCAGGCTGATGCTCTATCCACTGAGCCAAACCGGTTTTGGCTGTAACAGCATTTTTTAAATAACCTGGCCAAAAAAAGAGAAAAAAAGAGGTTTTTGGAAACAAGTTAACAGATAAGTGGATTTATATAAATCATCCATTGTCTCGTATAATTGAGAAGCAGCTTTCATTTGTAACAGTGTGTGGCATTTGGGAAAAAAACAAAACCTGTGATTGTGGAAGTGAAGGATGCTATAAATACAAAGAGAAGAAAAATATTAAAAACGTGTTTTCTAAAAAAAACATAAAAAGGAACAAGGTAGAGAGATGGATTACTGTCTTCCTTTGAAATGGGCAGATGGGCCCTTGGTAGAATCTTCTTTTTATCTCTGGGGCAAGTTACGGGGCACCCACACCCACCTGGTTGGCCCGGAACCCAAGTGCCAGGACCTGTAACACGAGGAGATCACGCTGTTGGCCCAAAGTAAAGGTTTGCAGACCAGAGCAGCCGGTTGTGATGTCACAGGTGATGATATGACGTGCTGATGCTATTTTTTTAAAATTAAAAATGAAAACACTTAAATATACACTAATAAAAGAACGATGCAAATTGACTGTACCTTCGCGACGCCCACCAGCCAATCAGGAGTGAGTATGCAAATCAACCCAACAAAGATGGCGGGTTAATTTGCATACGCAGGCACCGAGCCGCTGGGGCAGGACGCTTGCGTCATCACCATGGCAATGATGCAGGCGTTCCGCACTGCCCCAGCAGCTCCGGGCCTCTGGGCAGCGTGGGAAGGCGGAAAGGTGGCTCCGGCCTGAGCGAAGGCGGTGCCGGCAGCCAGGGGGAAGGAAGGCCCATTCTTGCACGCATCTTCGTGCAGCGGGCCACTAGTTATGGTATAAAACACACACAACATAAAATTACATCTCCACCGTTTTCACGTAGACAGTTCAGGCCCCGGGGTTGCTCAGCGGTTCTCACAGGCACCAGAGGTTGTGGGTTCGACGCCAGGTCCGGAAACAGACCCAGGTTCTGGGTTTGACCCCGGATGTGTTAGATGTGTTCACACGGCTGACCGAGGCTGTTTTTCAGGTGCAGCTGCAAGACAAGGTTTAGCTCTGCGCCAAACGCGTGCGCTGCTTGCAGGGGAAGAAACCCGGCCTGGATTGTTGGGTTTCGTGGCGGTTCTGAACATAACCTGGGCTTTGCTACAGTCCAGTTCTGTGGCCAGAGGCAGGGCAACGTCCCTGAGACCCAGCTTCTCATCTGTGAGCTGCGTCTAGTAACCATCTCTCAGGAGATCTGCGTGCGGATCGAATGGGGAGACGCGGAAACCATTGGCTTCCGTGCGCTTTTCCATCGCTCGCGGGTCCTACAGCCCTAACAAGCATCGCTCACTTGCGAGGAGCCGGGACAGCTCTGAGAAAGGCCCCCTCTGCCTGCTGCGAGCGGAAGGGCCAACGGGAGATCAGGTTTTCTGTGAGATGGTGCCCTAGACAGCAACTTCACACCCGTTACAGAAAACAAAGGGGTGCTTGGCCGGCGTGGCTGCGTGGCTCCGTGGCTGAGCATCGACCTAGGAGCCAGGAGGTCAGGGTTCCATTCCCGGTCAGGGCACAGGCCCACACTGCGGGCTCGATCCCCAGTGTGGGGTGTGCAGGAGGCGGCCGATCCATGATTCCCTCATCATTGATGCTTCTCTCTCTCTCTCCCTCTCCCTTCCTCTCTGAAACCAATAAAAACATATTAAATAAATCAATAAAAGGTTCAAGCTTTGGCCTAAAGAGACAGGTCTGGGGGTCTGTGCTGGAGGGACATGACTGTGTCTAATCTGGGGGCAGCGGCTTCACAGGGGGGTGGGGTGGGGTGCGGGTGTTGGTGCAGGCGTAGGAGGGAAGGTCAGACAAACACGTTCAGGAGAATGTTCCCGATGTGGTTTTTTCGGGGTGTGGTCTGGAGCACCCCCCCCCCGCCCCCGCCACAGCGAGGGCACAAAGGCCCCAGTGTGAGGACAGTGGTGCGGCGTCTCCCGGTGCGTGGGTGCTGAGGAGCAGCTGGTGGGACTCTCCAGGGAAGGGTGGGCGATGGTAGCATGGGCGTATGCATGAGGAGCCTAAATGAAGGCTTTATGGACGGTGTGGGTGCTGAGAGGACCAGGCTGGTGGGGTGGACGAGGGGGGAGGAGGGGGGGAAAGGCCAGGGAAGAAAGCCTTCCTTTGGACTCCGGGGACTCTGGGCCCGGTCCAGGGCTGGAATGAAAGGGGGGATGGGCGGAGAGACGGGGCGACTCGGGGAAATGCCAGAGAACCTGACGTGACGGGGGAGGTGGGGGCATTGGCTGGGGCAGGAACACGAGGAGTTACTTTACAAAAGAAAAGGAAGAACTGGGTCTGGAAGGCCTCTCGCGGCAGGGAGCAGGCGGGACGGGACGTGACCCGGAGCAAAGGCTGACATGGTGGAGCGTGTGCCCCGGCTCCACCCTCGTCCCTCACGGTGACTCCAGGACAGACGAGCTGTTGTCATCACCGCCCGTTTTAGAGGTGGCGCTGAGGGTGAGAGAGGTCAGGTGACCTTCTCAAGGTCATGCAGCCGGTAGGTGTGAGGGCTGTGATGCTGGTCCTAGACTCACACGCACAGTCACTACGCCCTTGTCATCTCCCCGGGACCAAGGCCCGCAGGCCAGCCCCTGGGAGCCGCCTTCCTCCAGGCGATCGCCTCCATCACGGCTCCCCCACGTCCACTGGCCACACCGGCTCAGCTCGTCCTGAGTGTGGAGAACTGAGTGAGAGGAAGGGAGAGGGAGAGAGGGAGAAACATCGATGAGAGAGAAACATCGACGATGGGAGAATTGTGGATCAGCTGCCTCCTGCACGCCCCCCACTGGGGATCGAGCCCGCAACCTGGGCCTGTGCCCTGACCTCCTGGTTCATGGGTCAATGCTCAACCCCTGAGCCACAGCAGCCGGCGCTGAGGTTAGCGTCTGAGAACAGGAACGTAAGGCTGTGAGTCGGGAGGAACACGCAGAAGGCAATCGATTTATTCTGATGAAAAGCAGTTTGCTCGTCCACACGTGTTCAAAGCAGCACCTTTCACAGAAGCCAGGAGGTGGGAGCCACCCACGTGCCCATTGACGGGTGAGGGGCAGATACACACATGCGGGATATTTCTCGGCCTCGGAAAGGAAGGGACGGACCCTGAGGGCTTGGTGCTGAGGACAGAAGCCAGTCAGAGAAGGACGAACACCCCCTGGCCACACAGACATGGAGTTTTATTTTATTTATTTTCTTTTTTTCAGATATGGAGTTTTAAAGTGGTCGGTCAGAGAAACAGAAGACGGAACGGTGGGTGCCAAGGCCGGGAGAGGGCGAGTGGGGAGTTGGTTAACGGGGACAGAGTTTCGGTTTTGCAAGATGAGAGCATTCTGGAAATTGATTGCACAACCATGTGAATGTACTTAATAATACCGAACTGTCCACTTACAGTGAGTTAAGATGGTAAATTCTGTTACATATGTTTACCCCAACAAACAAATAACTTCCTATATAATAAAAGGGTAATATGCAAATAGACCGAACGGCGGAACAACTGAACAACCAATCAAAGCGTAATATACTAATGATATGCTAAGGCTGCTCAACCGCTCACTATGATGTGCACTGACCACCAGGGGGCAGACAGTCGACCGGTCGACCAGTCGCTATGACGTACACTGACCACCAGGGGACAGACGCTCCGACCGGTAGATTAGCTTGCTGCTGGGTCCGGCCGATAAAAACTGAGCAAGATGGGTCAGACATGCCCTGGAGCCCTCACGCGGTCCCTCCCCGGCCCGATCGTGCACCGGTGGGGTTCCTCAGCCTGGCCTGCGCCCTCTCACAATCCGGGACCCCTCGGGGGATGTCGGAGAGCCGGTTTCAGCCCGATTCCACAGGCCACTCCCCTTGGGAGGGCGCCAGACGCAGGGCTCATGGCTGCTGAGCGCTGCTGCAGAGCGAGCCTCTCCAGATCGGGACTGATTGGGCGGGAGCCCGCGGCAGGCACAGTGGGGCCAGGATGAGCGGGAGTGGCTGGTAGGAGCTGCAGGCGGCGTTGGACTATGGGTTTCGGCCCGATTCCCACAGGCCACCCAGAAGGACCCCACCCGTGCACGAGTTCGTGCACCGGGCCTCTAGTTCCCCGAGAATGACCAGAGCACTGAGCATAGCTCTTACACCAAAATACCATGACTGTCCGCACCGAAAGAAACGCTAACCATCCCTCTTTAGGCGGGAAATGTAGACGTAGGTTTTCTTGTTCTCGGGCGCTACGTCATTACTCTGAGGTCATGTGCGCCTATCGGGATGAATGAGGATGAACTGTTCCCCTGAGATGCAGGGAACAGTTAACACCGTTAAGGCATTTAGCACCGTAATCACAGACGTGATTGCTTTGCTCTTGGAAAAAAAATTAACGTACTTGGAGACATGCAAAGAAACACAGCAATTTTCCAGTTCTTAACGCAGAAATACGTACGTTCTCCAAAGTGATGACACCATCAACCGTGACGGCCTCCACCGGGACCTCTTTCATTTTTTTGTTTTAAATATCTTTTTACCGATGTCAGAGAGGAAAGGAGAGGGAGAGAGAGAGAGAGAAACATCCATGATGGGAGAGAATCATGGATCGGCTGCCTCCTGCACACCCGCTACTGGGGATGGAGCCCGCAACCTGGGCCTGTGCCCTGACATGGAATCGAACCGTGACCTCCTGGCTCGTCGGTCGACGCTCAGCCCCTGAGCCACGCCGGCCGGGTTGGCACCTCTTTCTCGGGGACACGCTGCCACCTGGGATTGCTGTGCAGCCCTGGTGCCCATGGGCCGCCTGCTGGGGCTGCCTTTTGTCCCCAGACACACAGGCAGGTGGGCGTCTGTGAGGTTCGTAGAGGGAGTTTACCGGCTGGCTCTCGAGCAGGCGGAGGCGGGGACGAGAGCCATTTGGAGTGGATTTCTTTGGGGGGGGCAGCGTGTGGGGTCTTGGGGGGGAGCGTCGAGCCGTGGGAGCCCAGGAGCAGGAGTCGCAGGTGGGGAAGGAGGTGCTGGGACGGGATCGCCATCCTCGGTGGGGAACGAGGTGCTGGGACGGGATCGCCATCCTCGGTGGAAAAGGAGGTGCTGGGACAGGATCGCCATCCTCGGTGGAAAAGGAGGTGCTGGGACAGGATCGCCATCCTCGGTGGGGAACGAGGTTCTGGGACGGGGTCGCCATCCTCGGTGGAAAAGGAGGTGCTGGGACAGGATCGCCATCCTCGGTGGAAAAGGAGGTGCTGGGACGGGATCGCCATCCTCGGTGGGGAACGAGGTGCTGGGACGGGATCGCCATCCTCGGTGGGGAACGAGGTGCTGGGACGGGATCGCCATCCTCGGTGGGGAACGAGGTGCTGGGACGGGGTCTCCATCCTCGGTGGAAAAGGAGGTGCTGGGACGGGGTCTCCATCCTCGGTGGGGAAGGAGGTGCTGGGACAGGATCTCCATCCTCGGTGGGGAAGGAGGTGCTGGGACGGGATCCCATCCTCGGTGGAAAAGGAGGTGCTGGGACGGGATCGCCATCCTCGGTGGGGAAGGAGGTGCTGGGACGGGATCGCCATCCTCGGTGGAAAAGGAGGTGCTGGGACAGGATCGCCATCCTCGGTGGAAAAGGAGGTGCTGGGACAGGATCGCCATCCTCGGTGGAAAAGGA
The DNA here is from genome assembly GCF_963455305.1 of Plecotus auritus. Classification (NCBI taxonomy): domain Eukaryota; kingdom Metazoa; phylum Chordata; class Mammalia; order Chiroptera; family Vespertilionidae; genus Plecotus; species Plecotus auritus. The sequence continues at coordinate 178,046,161 of NC_137774.1, read as the reverse complement.
GGTGCTGGGACGGGATCGCCATCCTCGGTGGGGAAGGAGGTGCTGGGACGGGATCGCCATCCTCGGTGGGGAAGGAGGTGCTGGGACGGGATCGCCATCCTCGGTGGGGAACGAGGTGCTGGGACGGGATCCCATCCTCGGTGGGGAAGGAGGTGCTGGGACGGGATCGCCATCCTCGGTGGAAAAGGAGGTGCTGGGACGGGATCTCCATCCTCGGTGGGGAACGAGGTGCTGGGACGGGGTCGCCATCCTCGGTGGGGAACGAGGTGCTGGGACGGGATCGCCATCCTCGGTGGAAAAGGAGGTGCTGGGACAGGATCGCCATCCTCGGTGGAAAAGGAGGTGCTGGGACGGGATCGCCATCCTCGGTGGAAAAGGAGGTGCTGGGACGGGATCCCATCCTCGGTGGGGAACGAGGTGCTGGGACGGGGTCGCCATCCTCGGTGGAAAAGGAGGTGCTGGGACAGGATCGCCATCCTCGGTGGAAAAGGAGGTGCTGGGACGGGATCGCCATCCTCGGTGGAAAAGGAGGTGCTGGGACGGGATCCCATCCTCGGTGGGGAACGAGGTGCTGGGACAGGATCTCCATCCTCGGTGGGGAACGAGGTGCTGGGACGGGATCCCATCCTCGGTGGGGAACGAGGTGCTGGGACGGGGTCGCCATCCTCGGTGGAAAAGGAGGTGCTGGGACGGGATCGCCATCCTCGGTGGGGAACGAGGTGCTGGGACGGGGTCGCCATCCTCGGTGGAAAAGGAGGTGCTGGGACAGGATCGCCATCCTCGGTGGAAAAGGAGGTGCTGGGACGGGATCGCCATCCTCGGTGGAAAAGGAGGTGCTGGGACGGGATCCCATCCTCGGTGGGGAACGAGGTGCTGGGACAGGATCTCCATCCTCGGTGGGGAACGAGGTGCTGGGACGGGGTCGCCATCCTCGGTGGAAAAGGAGGTGCTGGGACAGGATCGCCATCCTCGGTGGAAAAGGAGGTGCTGGGACGGGATCGCCATCCTCGGTGGAAAAGGAGGTGCTGGGACGGGATCGCCATCCTCGGTGGAAAAGGAGGTGCTGGGACGGGATCGCCATCCTCGGTGGAAAAGGAGGTGCTGGGACGGGATCGCCATCCTCGGTGGGGAAGGAGGTGCTGGGACAGGATCGCCATCCTCGGTGGAAAAGGAGGTGCTGGGACGGGGTCGCCATCCTCGGTGGGGAACGAGGTGCTGGGACGGGATCGCCATCCTCGGTGGGGAACGAGGTGCTGGGACGGGATCGCCATCCTCGGTGGGGAACGAGGTGCTGGGACGGGATCGCCATCCTCGGTGGAAAAGGAGGTGCTGGGACGGGATCGCCATCCTCGGTGGGGAACGAGGTGCTGGGACGGGATCGCCATCCTCGGTGGGGAACGAGGTGCTGGGACGGGATCGCCATCCTCGGTGGAAAAGGAGGTGCTGGGACGGGATCCCATCCTCGGTGGGGAACGAGGTGCTGGGACAGGATCGCCATCCTCGGTGGAAAAGGAGGTGCTGGGACAGGATCGCCATCCTCGGTGGGGAACGAGGTGCTGGGACAGGGTCGCCATCCTCGGTGGAAAAGGAGGTGCTGGGACGGGATCCCATCCTCGGTGGAAAAGGAGGTGCTGGGACGGGATCCCATCCTCGGTGGGGAACGAGGTGCTGGGAGAGGATCGCCATCCTCGGTGGGGAACGAGGTGCTGGGAGAGGATCGCCATCCTCGGTGGGGAACGAGGTGCTGGGACAGGATCTCCATCCTCGGACGCCCGGTCCGGTCCTGAGACCTCGGTGGTGGTTTAGGGTCAGGAGGGCTTCGTGCTGTGAGGGTTCCTTTCCCTACGATGACAACAGCAAAACCTCGAAACAGACTTTTCCCAGCGCTGCCCGACGCCCGCTGCCCGACGCCCGACGCCGGGGCTGGCACGGCCACAGCTCGCTACAAACCGTGGGACAAAGACGGGCTGTTGCTGAGCCTCGTCCGCGTCGTGGGACTTGGAGTCAATGACCTCGGAGCCGCCTCTCCCCCCTGCCCGGGGCCATAGGCGGTTTTTGAGTTCCTGCAGCACAAACCGCTTTCAGGAAGTTAGGTGCAGAGCGGAGCCGGGGAGTGAAGGTCTGCGCCCTCCGGCCCAGCTGTGTCGCATCAGCGGCGGCGTGGGCGTGCGTGCGTGTGGGGAGGCTGTGACCTCCTTATTTTCACAGCCATTGCCAGGATTTGTACACTGGCCGCCGCCGGAGAGGAGGAGACTGGCCCGCAGTAGTGATACACCCGGTGTGGGTGTAAACAGCCCTTTCTGGGACGGTGAAGGTCAGGGGAAACCACTCCGCCGGACAACAGCCCTTCAGCGGTGTGCAGGCATCGACGGCGGGGACACGGTCCAGGGTGGCCGTCTACTTGGCCTTTCACCTTTCCTTGTGGAGTGTGGGCGGGCAGGGCGGGCAGAGGGGGCAGGGGCAGGCAGGGGTAGGCCGGGGCGGGCAGAGGGGACAGGGGCGGGCAGGGGCAGGCCGGGGCGGGGAGAGGGGGGCAGGGGTGGGCAGGGGCAGGCAGGGGCAAGCAGAGGGGTGTAGGGGCAGGCAGGGGTGGGCAGGGGTGGGCAGGGGCAGGCAGAGGGGGGCAGGGGTGGGCAGGGGCGGGCAGAGGGGGGTGGGGGGCAGGGGCAGGCAGGGGCAGACAGAGGGGGCAGGGGCAGGCAGGGGTGGGCAGGGGCAGGCAGAGGGGGGCAGGGGCGGGCAGAGGGGGCAGGGGCAGGCAGAGGGGGCAGGGGCAGGCAGGGGTGAGCAGAGGGGAGGGGCATGCCTTGGCAGGTTGGGTGATGGATCAGCTACCTCTGCGCCGGAGCAGTTGGGCTGTGGTGCCCTCGGCAGATGAGTTGCCCCCACAGCGAAGCCCGTTGTCTGTCTGGGTCACTTCCTCGCTCTTCTCTGACACGTGGCGATGGTTGCGGAGAGCTGGCGTGAGAGCTTTGTCTTGGAATATGGCCTTTCTTTGATGGTTAAAAAGAAAACACAAATAAGGATAAGAGGCAGGAAGGTGTAACTTTTTTTTAATCCTCACCGAGGATATTTTCCCACTGATTTTTAGGGAGAGAAGTAGGGAGAAGGGAAGACAGAAACACATCGATGGGTTGCCTTCTGTAGGACCCCCCAACCAGGGCTCGGGCCGGGAAGAAGCCTACAACCGAAGTACGTGCCCTGGACTAGAATTGAACCCGGGACTCTTTGGTTCGCAGGCTGACGCTCTATCCACTGAGCCACACCGGCCAGGGCAGAAGGTGTAACTTTTGGAAAACAGCCATATTCTGAGCTATGGGTGTGTGGCTACACAATTACACTCATTGAGCGCTAATTTTGGGGTTCCCTCAGACGTCCTGGAATCTACACTAATAAAAGAGAAATATGCAAATAGACCGTATCTCCACGATGGCCACCAGCCAATCAGGAGCGAGTATGCAAATTAACCCAACAAAGAAGATGGCGGGTTAATTTGCATATGCAGGCACAAGCGAAGACTGAAGACGACTGAAGACTGAAGAGGCTTGGCTTCTCCGCTGTGGCCGGAGCGAAGGCCTGGGTCCCGGGTGCCGGAGGAAAACCAGTGCCGGCAGCCAGGGGAAGGAAGGCCTATTGCACGAATCTTCATGCAACGGGCCTCTAGTAATAAATACATGTGAATGCGGGGAGCCCACATCACAAGCAGTTCACTCTGTAGGTGCACTTAGGGGAGGCTGCGGGGTCCCACGTGGGAAACGGGGGGCTTCTTCTTCGATGCCCGTGGACATTGTCGGGGGCAGCCAGCCCTCCCGGAGGCCCAGGCGCTGGGATGGGTAAGACAGGACGTACACAGACGATGAGGAGCAAGGCCAGACCCAGGTGCACCCCCCCAGCCTCTGCCTGAGGGTCCAGGGGCCACACTTCTCTTGGGCTTCTGGTCAGTCGCTCAAGCCCTGCATCGCATTTAAAGGTGACCTGGGACCTTCTTTGAGATCCTGTACACAGCTGGTGCTTAACCGATGCCGGGGGACGGCGGGGGCGATTTGCCGTTGGGGGCCTGCTCTGGCCCCTGTGTGGCCCCAGGAAGGACTTGGTTTGAAGTGAGTTGACCTTTGATAGTGACCTGGCCGCACCCAGGGGAGCCCGAGCCCAGAGGCGTGGCCCACGGACCGCCCGCAGCCCTGGGTGCGGCCACGCGGGGCCATGGCTCCGAGTCCAGACTAGGCTCAGAACCGGACGCGGCTCCTCCTCTGGCTCCCCTCTGTTCCCCACAGCGGGTCTGCCGCTAACAATGAGCCATTCATGGGCACCGGGACCCGGGAGACGCAGCAGGCCCCGCGGGCAGCTGGCCGTGCCCCGTCCAGATAGTCTTGGGAATGTGGAATTACTTGAATCAAAGGGAAATAAATCTTTTGCAAATGTTAATACAAATGACTGTGGGAAGGGCTTGGTGCTACCAGAGAGGCTGAGAATTCTTGGTGCCCACGAAGTTACTTTTTGGCAGGGAATAGTACTAGGTTGCCATGGGAATGAGGAAGACAAAATAGGAGCCCTGTGTTGGACGGTGGCTCTTACGGTGTCATCTTCCATCGCCCGCGGCGGGGGAAACGTGCAGTTGAGTCGCTTTGATGGCTCCTGTCTCGTGTTTTGTTTCTATTGAAGTTTGAAAATATCAGCTCGTGAATCCAGCTGTGCCATTTATTTTTTAATTTTTATTTTTTCAGCCAAAAGAGACGATCACCTGTGAAGTTATGCTTCTGATTCTATGCTTCCTATGCCATAGGCTTCAGTCAGAAGAGTGCAGCGGGGCCTGAAATTCGGTGCACTTTTTTTGGGGGGGGGGGTGGAGAGAGACCGCAGCGTAGGGCAGGGGTCCCGGCCTGTCCTCTTTGCCACACCCCCTCAGGGAAGATGGTAGAGTCCCTGAGTGAGGAGTCTGCGGTTGTAAAATGGGGTAACCGCACCCGCCCGGAGGTGCTATGAGCCCTGGGAGGATGTCGGGGTCCTGTTGCAGGGATCTCGAGCGCCTGGCAAATTGATGCCAAGTTCTTATTCCATGTCCATAGCAGAACCACAGCTCAGTCTTCTTCCTGCACCCGAGAGGCAGCCTCAGCTTCCTCCTCAGCATGATGCTCCAGGGACCACCCCACTGGCCGAGCTGGCATGAGACCTGCCCAAGCACAGCCCTCGGGACCTGATGGATGGTCCTATGGATGGTCCATAAGGGTAGCTCCTGGTGAGCACTGTTCTCACCATTATTATCACCATCATCTCCACCATCATCATCATTATCACCATCACCATTATCACCATCACCATCACCATCACCATCACCATCATCATCACCATCACCATCACCATCATCACCATCATCACCATCATCACCATCACCATCATCACCATCATCATCACCATCATCACCATCATCACCATCACCATCACCACCACCATCACCATCATCATCACCATCATCACTATCATCACCATCATCACCATCATCATCATCACCATCATCACCACCATCATCATCACCACCGCCATCACCATAATCACCATCATCATCACCATCATCATCACCACCATCTTCATTACCATCATCATCACCATCACCATCACCACCATCATCACCATCATCATCACCATCATCATCACCACCGCCATCACCATAATCACCATCATCATCACCATCACCATCACCACCATCATCACCATCATCATCACCATCACCATCATCACCATCATCACCATCATCACCACCACCACCATCACCATCATCATCACCACCACAATCACCACCATCATCACCGTCATCAGAAGGCTGGAGCTGGGAGAGCAGGAAACGCAGGCAGCTATTGTTTGCATTTCCTGTTATCACTCTGCTCACACCCACCCCAGCTGGTCACTCATTGGACCTGGGAACACATGTCTGACCTTTGTCCATGCCCGGTCCCTTCCTCTGCCATCCTCACTGCTCGCTCCTCATCCTGTGGGCCTCTGAGCACAGAGGTGTCTCAGGTCCTGCTTTTCTCCTCCATCTGCCCTCACCAGGTGACCTCCTTCCGTCTCATGGCTTCGGTACCGTCCACACGCTAACAGCACCACCATCTGCATCCACAGGCTGGGCCCTGCTCTGGATGGTAGTCACACTCAAGGGCACTGTGGAGACACACCTCTGATAGCAGGTCCATTGGCTGGATGTACATTAGGGCACCTCCAGCCCAGCAGGTCAGGCTGAGCTCCCGATTTGTAACCTCTCCCCTGGGACCCGAGCCCGCTCCTCCCATGGTTTCCCTCGTTCTAGCAAAGGGCCAGTCCACCCAAGAGCGCCTCAGGGGGAGAGCCTGAAGCCGTTGATTCTCTTCTGGTTCCTCCTCGCCCACAGCCATTTACCAAGAAGCTGTGTGGGTTCTCCCTGCGAGAACCTGGCCACTGCTGACCACCCTGTCAATACCATCCTGGCACCATCCTGGCACCAGCTGCCACCTCTCTCACCTGGACTGCTGTGAGGTCAATAACGGGCTGCAGCTGTTTTCAGCACACCAGGCCACGGAGTCTTCTAAAGGGACATCGGACACATCAGTGCTCTGTTCACACCCTCCGGGCCTTCGCCTCGCACCTGGGTACAGGTCGAAGGCCCTCCCATCCCCACACAGGCGGCCTCACCCACTTTGGGACATCGCCTGCTTCCACTGCCGAGGGCTCCCCGCTCACGCACGGGCCTGCTTCACGCACGGGCCTGCCTCGCGCACGGGTCACACACGGGCCTGCTTCACGCACGGGTCACTTACAGGCCTGCTTCATGCACGGGTCACTTACAGGCCTGCTTCACGCACGGGCCTGCCTCGCGCACGGGTCACACACGGGCCTGCTTCATGCACGGGTCACTTACAGGCCTGCTTCACGCACGGGCCTGCCTCATGCACGGGTCACTTACAGGCCTGCTTCACGCACGGGCCTGCCTCGCGCACGGGTCACGCACGGGCCTGCTTCACGCACGGGCCTGCCTCATGCACGGGTCACTTACAGGCCTGCTTCATGCACGGGTCACTTACAGGCCTGCTTCATGCACGGGTCACTTACAGGCCTGCTTCACGCACGGGCTGCCTCACGCACGGGCCGCCTCGCACACGGGTCACGCACGGGCCTGCTTCACGCACGGGCCTGCCTCGCGCACGGGCCGCCTCGCGCACAGGTCACACAAGGGGCCTGCTTCACGCACGGGTCATGCACGGGCCTGCTTCACGCACGGGCCGCCTCGCACACGCATGACACACGGGCCTGCTTCACGCACGGGCCGCCTCGCACACGCGTGACACACAGGCCTGCTTCACGCATGGGCCTGCTTCACGCACGGGTCACGTACGGGTCACACACGGGCCTGCTTCGCGCACGGGCCTGCTTCACGCACGGGCCTGCTCGGGTTCCAAGCACACGCCCTCCGGCTTCAGGCCTTTGCGCTTGGCTCCTGGGCGGCAGGCACTTCCGCACACACACAAAGCTCGCTTTCTCATTCTGCATCCGTGTTCGCCTGCAGGGCATGTCAAACACCCACGATGCACGCGGGCACCTCCCTGCCGCCCCAGCCTGGCACTGTCTTACTTTCCCTGTTTTTTTCTCTCCCGGCCCAGGGCATGGAACACGGAACATGTGGCGGCTCTCCCTCTCTCTCTCTCTCTCTCTCTCTCTCTCTCTCTCTCCCAGGAGGGCAGGGACTTTGCGCCCTGCTGCATCGCCGCCTAGAAGGTCCAGGCACAGGCGGAGCAGTTTGCCAAGCTATTAAGCGAACAAAAGCTCTAGACAGGGGTCCTCACACTTTTTAAACAGGGGCCAGTTCACTGTCCCTCAGACCGTGGGAGGGCCGGACTATAGTTTAAAAAAAAACTATGAACAAGTTCCTGTGCGCACTGCGGGCCGGGGACGCGTTGGCTGCTAAGCAGGACAGGCAGCGGCCCCCGGCGGGCCGGATCCATGTCCTCGGCGGGCCGCCTGTGGCCCGCGGGCCGTCGTTTGAGGACGCCTGCTGAGAACATTAGCCTGGGGAGTGGTCTCTACAGGACCACACAGGCTCTTGCAGCTTCCTGTTAATTAACTTTTAGCCCATTTAGAGCCACGTGACCCTGGATAGAGGCCTCTCGCTCGCTGCAGCCTCTCAGCCCAATCGGCTCACGCTGGCCCGCAGCGGGAACGCAACCTGGGACACGCTGAAGGCTCTGAGCCGAGCTCCCCGAGGCCGGCCGACGTGGGGAGGTTAGAAAACGGACGGAGCTTTAACGTCGCCTGAGCGGTACGCAGCCGTGTCTGCACGGCCGGCTTGCCTGCGGCCGCTGCATCCCTCCCGGGCGCGCTCACCTGGCTGGAAGGACGCGGCTCTTTGCACCTGACCATGCGGTGATTCAAACAGGAACAGGTGAACGTTGCATGGGCCAGCGCGGAATGAAGACGTGACGGCTGATGGGTGGGAGGGGGAGGAAGGTACCGGGTCTCCGAGAAACACACACAAGGGGTTTCGTCCGACTAGGTCCGTGGTCGGCAAACCGCGGCTCGCAAGCCACATGCGGCTCTTTGGCCCCTGGAGTGTGGCTCTTCCACAAAATACCACGGCCTGGGCGAGTCTATGTTGAAGAAGTGGCGTTAGAAGAAGTCTAAGTTTAAAAAATGTGGCTCTCAAAAGAAATTTCCATCGTTGACCTGTTGGTATTTGGCTCCGTGGACTCATGAGTTTGCCGACCACTGGGCTAGGTAACCGCACGACCTCAAAGTCCTCAGCTGCTTTCTTTGAGCCTCAGTTTCCTCCCCCCCCCCCCGCCCACACCTGTGACGCGTGGAAGTTGAAGACGTGGTTATAAGGTTTACCCCACCCCCACCTGCAGGCCAGGCGCAGACGCGCGGATGTGAGCTCCCCGGGACGGGCGCTCCCCGGGATGGGTGCTCCCCGGGATGGGTGCTCCACGGAATGGGTGCTCCGAGGCCGCCCTGTCTCTGTGGATGAAGCGCTTCGGCTGAAGCAGACGCTCTGAGGTCATCCCAGGCCTCACGCTCCGGCTCCCGTGGGTTCCCCGCTTCCTCCGGCGACGTGAAGCCTCTTCTTGTTTGTTTGTGGCTGAATTTTTGTTTTCTTTTTTGGCTTCTTGGGGGTCGTGGCCGCACACACAGCGCGAGGCGATGTCACACGGTTTGGAGGTGCAGGTCCCGGGTTTGTGGGGGAGGGGCCATCCTAACGGTGCCCGAGGCCGAGCGTGGAGCGGAGGCGCGGCCTGTGGACAGGACATGGTCCCCTGGGAGCTGGGACAAAACCACGCGGCCCCGGCCTTAACCTCACGGGGGCTGCCCGGTGCAGGCCGGAAGCTGTGGCGGTTCACACTGCGCGGCGCTCTCCCTCCCAGGCTCCTGCTGGTTTTCTCCCCCCCTCCCCCCCTCCCACGGGTGACCAGGTGGGGGGCAGCTGGACCTCTGAGTGCCCGTCACACCTGTGCCCCACGCCCTCGTCTCTGCGGGTACAGAGACGCGAGGAAATGGAAGGCGCTCCTCTGGGCTCGGTGCCAGGCTTCCTGGCAAAGGCCTCCCTCCGCACAGGGGCGGAGGTCAGTTTTGTTGGGAGCCCTCACCAGACGGTGTTTTCCGCCGATTTTTAGAGCGGGTGGCAGGGAGCGGGAGGCAGAGAGAGACCTGGTGTGTTATCTCTCCCACGTGCCCGACCAGGGCTGGGATCAAGCCTGCCACGGAGGTACGTGCCCCTGACAGGACTCGAACCCGGGACCCTTCAGTCCACAAGCCCACACTCTATCCACTGAGCCACACCGGCCAGGACTGAGGTCAATTTTTAACGTGTGTGTGTGTGCGCGCACGCGCGTGCGTGTGTGTGCGTGTGTGTGTGTGTGTGTGTGTGTGTGCTTGGGGCCGCGAGGCAGGGCTCTTCGAAGATGCTGATCCAGCCGTGGGCAAACTATGGCCCGCGGGCCAGATCCGGCCCGTTCGGCTGTTCTATCCGGCCCGCGGAGCCGAAAGAGCGGAGGGTTCTCTTGCTCTCCCCTCCGCACCTTTACTTTGAATTTATATTAGTTCACACAAACACTCCATCCATGCTTTTGTTCCGGCCCTCCGGTCCAGTTTAAGAACCCATTGTGGCCCTCGAGTCAAAAAGTTTGCCCACCCCTGTTGATCACACCTGCAATCCTGTGTACAAGTTTCCAGGCGGACCCTTCCTCTGAGGAGGAGGATTGGGTGGAAACGCAGGGGCCTGGCTGGTCCATTAGGGGCTCACACCTGAGTTTCATCCAGTGTAACACCACTCACAACCCGGTTTTTTCACCCCCATTGGACGGCACATGCACGGAGTATGCGCCTGGGACATGTGATTGTCTGACTTTGCACAAGCTTACGTTCATTTTTTAAATTATTTTTAATATGCTTTTATTGATTTTAGACAGCACGAAAGGGAGTGGGAGAGAGAGAAACATCGATCGGCTGCCTCCTGCACGCCCCACACTGGGGATCGCGCCTGCAACCCGGGCCGGTGCCCTGACCGGGAATCGAACCAGCGACCTTCTGGTGCACGGGACGACACTCACCAAGGCCATGAACTTCGTTTATCTTCTTCACTGGATTAGGTTCCACACTGGCTCGGGGTGAAGAAACGGACCCGGCTCCTTGGGTGACTCACGTCCTCCGACCGACCTGGGGCTCCGTACATGGGTGTGTTTCTGTGGGATTTGATGAGCTCGCCAATGGGGAAAACAGACCCGAGTGAACTCTGCCCCTAGGGAACAGATTCACTCGGCCTGCTGGGTAATTGCTTCTTTCCTTTAATTTTCCCCCAAAAGGAGTTAGCTGGTTCCGGCCAGACCCCAGTAACATAGGCTGGTCTGTGCGTGTCTGGACGGAGGGTTTGCAGAGAGAAGAATCAGCTGGGGAGGAACAAAGAAGGATGTGTTCGCGGAGTTGTAAAGGGAAGTGGTCACAAAGCCGATAATTCAGGGCACATTGACGGGGTTCCTCTGCCTGAGGGGGTCAAAGCGGTTCCTTGTCCTTGTGAGGTGATGGACACGCCACAGCGCGGTTCTAGAACTGCCTGCATAGGAATGGGCCGCGTGGGCTGCTGAGACCCAGGAGCGCGTGGGGCGGAGAGAGGCCCCCCACCTGGGCGGGGCCAGCCCCCTGGGAACCTGTCTCTGATCCTGTGCGGAGGACAGTGGGGCAGAGGGTGGGTTCCGGGGGCGCAGAACTTGCACCCGCCCCAGCGAAGGCCACGCGGCGCCGAGGAAATCAGCCACCGCAGAGCCGCCGACGTGTCTGCTCAGATCAGCGAACCTCCCGGTCCCACCGGCCGCGTTTCATGGGGAAAGGGTCACGTGGCAAGAAAGCGGGAGGGGGGGTGGGCGGATATTGGGTAATTGATCACCGTGCGTTTCCCCCCAATATTTTAGACGTGTGGAAAGTCTCCACAGTGAGCGCCACCGACCCCTAGGTTCCCAGCGCGCACCTGCCGTGGCCTCGCGCGCTGCCCGCCCCGTCCACCCTCTGAGAGCAGCCTCCTGGGCGTGCGACTGAGGCTCCGCGCCTGTGGGACCCACGCCCCTGCCCGGACACAAAACCCAACCAGCGCTCCACCGAGGTCCTCGCGCTTCCTGCGGCCCCTGCGGCCCCCGCCCCCCGCCCCCCGCGACCCCTTCCCAACGTGTCCACTTTGACCCCGGAGGCGTTTTGCGGTTCTGGGACTTTGTACGCGCGCGCCCTCCACTCAGATAACACTCGTGGGGCTCATCCGTGTGGCTGCTGTGTCCGTTCCGTTTTAGACCAGATGCTCTCTGCCAGGCCGGCTCCCGGCTTCCTCGGGGGGCGGGGCGGAGGACACAGGCTGCTGTCGGGTAAGCAGAGTCGGGAAGGGCGCAGCAGGGGTGGCCCGGGAGGTGCCTCCTGGTCCCGAGCCATGTGAGACTGGGAGTTTCGACAGAGCTCTGCCCGGAGGGTGCGAAACTACACTCACCTCATGTGACGGGAAGCCCTCAGAGGCCTTGGTGCGCGGCCAGGGGGCCCTGAGCCGGGGGCGGGGGGGGGGGGGGTGCCGTGAGCCGAGGGAGGGGGAGGCCTGAATTGGGGGAGGAGGGGGCCCCTGACGGCCGCTGGTCACCAGCTCCAGGTCTGCACCCACTGGCCGGGGCCTTGCAGCCACTCTTCCCCCAGACACGGAGATGGGGTGCAGGCAGGGGAGCTGGGGCAGCGAACCCCCAGAAAGGCACCTTCAGCCGCGGCTCCCCCCCTGAGGAAGGACCTGGAGCTCAGAGTGACCCCGGGGCGGGCGGGATGCGCACAGAGGAGCCTTTGTCTGGGTGCAGCCGGTGACAATGCCTGGCGGGCCCGCCTGCCAGCTGTTGGCCGCCTTTGTGCGCCCGTCCCGGGCCAGGGCGCAGCGGGCAGGTATCCACAGCACGGAGCCAACTGGCACGGGGGCACCTTTGTTGGCGAAACGGGCCCGGTGACGGGAACTGGGCCGCGCTCGCTACCAGCTGGCAGGTGCGAACCCCACAGGCAGGTGCCTGGGGAGAAAGGGCTGGTGTTGCCATGGCAACGGGCCCAACAGGACTTGTCTTCCTCAAGGTCAGCTTGACCTCCTTCCTGCCAGGGGCTGCCGGGAGGAAGGAGGACCCGGGGCTGAACGCCCGGCCGTCTGTTTAAATGTGCTACTTCTGACTGGATCTGTTAGTGTCACCCACGGGGCGAAAGGGGGGGGGGTGTGTGGGTCTTGGGGGACGTGGCTGGGGAGCTGAGGGCACAGAGAAGCCAGAAGGGACTTTTCAGTGGAAACCAGGCAGAGGGACAGAGAACTAATTCCACAGGCGCCTCGGAGGCAGCCGGGCAGGTCCAACGGGTTCTCCGGCTGCTGGCTGCTCCGGGAGGCGGTCCGTGCGGACCAGGCGTCACCCGAGATGTCCTCTGGCAGGCTGCCCCGCGCAGGGGTGAGGGCCCAGCTCTCCGGCACCTCCCCAGGGGACAGCGGCGAAGAAGCAGCTTCCCTAGCCGGTGCCCCCTCTCCGGCGGCCGCCTCCTGGCTGTGACCTCGGCAAGTGTGATCCTGGCGTCGATGTGCACGTCGGCTTTTCCTCCGCGTGCGCGTTTCCCGGCCCAGGGCGTGGGGTCGAGTCAGTGCCTTTCCCGACCTTACCTTCGGTTTGGAAAAGCCTGGGGCGGGGGTTACATTTCATAGACGAGCCTTCGGCCGGCCTAGGGGGTGGGAGGGACTTACTTGGGGTCCAGAAACAAGGGGAGGCCAAGCAATGGAGCTGGCGGGATGCAGGCACCCCAAAGTCAGAGTCAGTGAAAAGTCCGTGGTGAACGCGTGTGAGGACGTGGACGAGAGGGGCTGAGAGGGCCTTCCCCACGTGTGTGGTCTCGCTCATTTCCTCGCCCAGATTCGGGCTCTGGTTCTGAGAAAACTTTATTCTAAACATTTGCCAATTTAAATAAATGAACAGACGGGACAGAAACAGATACAGAGCAGGCAGGTGGAGGCTGGGGCGGGGCCGGGGCGGGGGCGGGGGAGGTGGGGGGGAGGGCTGAGTGAAAGGGGGCGGGGCGAGGAGTGCAGATTGGCGGGGATGGCACAGTCCGGGATGGAAAGTACAGCAGAGGGGGTCGAGTCCATCATCCTATCTAATAAAACCCTAATATGCAAATCGACCGAACGGCGGAACGACCGGCCGCGATGACGCACGCTGACCACCAGGGGGCAGACGCTCAACGCAGGAGCTGCCCCCGGGTGGTCAGTGCGCTCCCACGGGGGAGCACCCCTCAGCCTAAACCGGACTCATGGCTGGTGAGCGCAGCGGCGGTGGGAACCTCTCCGCTCAGGACCCCATGGGGGCTGTCTGGCTGCCCGCGGGCGGACATCCCCTCGAGGGGTCCCAGACTGCAAGAGGGCGCAGGTCGGGCTGGGGGACCCCCCTCCCCAGCGCACGGGCCTCTAGTATGGTGGTAACTGTGTACGCTGCCGGGGACACTGGCAATACAGGGGCAGGGGGGACACTGTGTGGGTTAATGATTGTCTCACCTCCATGCTGTGCGCCTGAAACCAACACAGAATAACACTGAGTTCAACTGGAATGGAAAAGTAAAAATTTAAAAATTTTGCCAGCTTGATTTTTAGAAACGATTGCTTTAAACTGCCTAAACTCAGCAGGTGTCCTCAAACAACAGCCCGCGGGCCCCATGCGGCCCGCCGAGGACATGGATCCGGCCCGCCGGGGGCCGCTGCCTGTCCTGCTTAGCAGCCGACGCGTCCCGGGCCCGCTGTGCGCATAGGAATTTGTTCATAGTTTTTTGTTTTTTTTTTAAACTATAGTCCGGCCCTCCGACGGTCTGAGGGACAGGGAACTGGGCCCCTGTTTAAAAAGTCTGAGGACCCCTGGCCTAAAGGGTTAGGCACAGATGAGGGCAAGGGAGTTTGGGGCTCGGAGGAGCGGTCAGCAGAGGGAGAAGAGGGCACCCCTGAGGACGGGGTCCTGGAGGGTGGGGGTCCCGGGGGGGGGGCCGAGGAGCCCCCTGGTGGGAGCGAGCGATGCGGGATGAAGGCCCCCAGTGGCCCCTGACCCTGGCTGTGCCGGGACGCCCCGCCACCTCTGTGGTGAGATGCTGGGTCCTTACAGCCCTGCATTCCTGCTGATTTGTGAAGGGGAAGGAAGCAGGGTGGTGTCCCGTGTGGGAGGAAGTGGTCAGCGGGGGGAGGGGGGAAGACGGAGGGAGGAACCAGGCCGGATGCTGCCACCCAGCTCGGGGCGGGGGTGGGGGTGGGGGGAGGGGGAGCCTCGCTCCCTGGGACCTTTGCCAGGAGCTGGGCAGGTGAGTGGGGTCCTGCCTGGAGCCCTGTGCTTGGCGACACTGAGGAAGGAGAGACGTGAGCACGGCCCGGGGCCAGCCTGAATCAGTGATCCCTGACGGGCTGGGCCTCTTCCAAGCCACCCGCCATCCTTCCCGCTCTCTTCCGGGAAGCTGCTCCATGGACGCCTCACGGCCTCGTGCCCGGCTTCCCGGGGGACTCGTCCAATGATACGTGGAGACGCCTGGAGGGAGGGGGAGGAGCCGGCTGCTCCCCGAGGGGGTGCTCTGGCTGGGCGCCCCCCTCGGCTGATGTGGCAGCTCCCAGCCAGCCCCCCTCATTCCTCGTCCGGGTTCTGGGACCCCCGTCCTGCCACCTCCTCAGGCCGGGGGCTAGCTGAGCCCCTCTGGTCTCCAGGGTGTGGCTTCCTCCCGCCTGCTTCTTGGTCAACAGTCTGGGAGGAAAGGCTGCTCAGCACAAGCAGCTGCTGTCTCGTCTCCCGTGGAGGCCCAGCTGCAGGTGGAGGTGGGCAGAGAGCTGTGCAGGCCTGGCTGGGGTGGCCCAGTGGACAGAGCGTCGGCGTACAGACCGAAGGGTCCGAGCTTGATTCCCGGTCAGGGCACATGCCCGGGTGTGGGCTCGATCCCCAACAGGGGCGTGCAGGAGGCAGCCCATCCATGATTCTCTCATCATGGATGTTTCTCTCTCTCCCTCTCCCTTCCTCCTGAAATCAATAAAATAGATTTACAAATACACACAAGAGGTTGTGCAGAGTGTCAGGAGGGAGGAGGAGGCAGCAGCCACCGGCCCAGGGGTGGGCAGAGCTGGTCTTGTGGGATGAGACCTGTCGCGGGGCGAGGGCGGGCCCCGGGCTGCTCACGTCCTGCACCCGCCAGGCAGCGTCTGCGTGAGCGAAGCTGGGGCTGCATGGCCAGGAGCCGGCAGATGTCGGGGCTGTAACAGGGCAGGGGACTCGACGGTGAAGAGTGGCCGTCCTCCCGTGAGCCTGCGGGGGCCTGTGCTCTCACCCCACGTTCTGCAGAGTGGGGGTCACCTCCACGTGTGGCTCCGAGCCCTGGTCCCCTTTCATGGGACGGGACGTAATGAACCCCCTTCTTCGCCCAAGAGGGGCAGCGCCACAGCTCGGCGGCTCCTGTGCGAGGGAGCAGCGCAGCCTCTGAGAGCCAAGTGTATATATATGGTATAGACACTGAGTGGCCAGATTACGATGATCTCTGAACACATAATAATCTGGCCACTCAGTGTCTATCCTATATAATAAAAGGCTAATATACAAATTGTCCCCTCGATCATGCACCATGCCTCTAATATATATATATATACTAGAGGCCTGTTGCATGAAGATTTGTGCAATAGGCCTTCCTTCCCCTGGCTGCTGGCGCTGGTTTTTCTCCGGCACCCGTGACCCAGGCCTTCGCTCTGGCTGCAGCGGAGAAGCCAAGCCTCTTCAGTCTTCAGTCTTTGCTATGTGCCTACATATGCAAATTAACCCACCATCTTTGTTGGGTTAATTTGCATACTCACTCCTGATTGGTTGGTGGGCGTCACAGAGGTATGGTCAATTTACATATTTCTCTTTTATTAGTGTAGAGATATACACTGAGTGGCCAGATTATTATGCGTTCAGAGATCATAATAATCTGGCCACTCAGTGTGCATATATATATATATACACACACACATCTTTGCTTACTACATTTTACAAATCTGCTGAAACCCCGGCTGCAGACGAGTCTGTCTCAGGGTTGCTGAAGTAGCAGAGTTTTGGTGGGTGGTTTCCTTTCCTTTTTTTTTTAAGGAAGACGGACTTTTCCCTTGTCGGGAGGGGCTGCCTCCGAGGGCTGTCTGGGGCCTTGGCCGGAGGGGCTCGGCGGGGAGGGCAGTGATGCCCGAGCGCACGTCCACGCTGTCCTTGCTCCCCCGATGTTTCAGCCTCCAATGCCGGTCTGAGGCCCGGGCCTGAGCGGGGCTGACTCCCGGGAGGAGGGGCAGGCAGGAACAGCTGGCGAGGGATGCAGGGCTTTGAGGAGGGCGCAGGAGGGTGGAGCCGCTGGGAGGGGCCAGGCCAGCGGTCTGGGGGGACAGGTGCCTGCTCCCCCAGGAGAAGCAGCCTGTGGCCGAACCTGTGAAATACTGAAACGGGCACAGACGTCCCGCGCCCGGCAGTTGCAATTGCCCAAGGGACCTGGGTGTCATTCCAGGGGGTAATGGAGAGGATGGGCAGTGGGGGGAGGATTTGGCGACTCGGGGGGGGGGCGGGTAGGGGAAGGTCCTGCTGTTAGAACCGAATGAGGGAGGATATTTGATCAGAACAGCTCCTGCAGAGGAGGGAGGAGGGAACGTGGCCATTTGGACAGGACTTTTGGAGAGAGGTAAACCCCTTCCAAAGAGGTACATGTCCTTTAAACTTTATTTTTAAAAATTGCATCGTGATGAAATTGACATAACTTTGTGTGGTTTCAGGGGCGCCACGGGGTTCCCCAGGACCTCGCTCCGCACGCTGAAGCTGCCGGGCTCACAGGAGAGGCGCGCTCCGAGCAGCTGGAGCTCCAGGAGTCACCGGGCCTGGGCGTCCCTCCTGGCTGCTCATTCCACAATCAGACGAGTTCAGGCCATGAATTAGCTGTGGCTTTCCCCCCCCCCCCCCGTAGGAACCCCAAAATAAATGCCTTACTTATTCCCATGCTCCGGTCGAACCCATTTCTCAGCTCACACTCAGCCCCAGGGGCACAGGCCGGGCACAGCCAGGGAGACGTGGGCTGCGACCAGCTCGCATTTTCGCAGGAACTTGGCTGCTGCTGCCTCGGAGCCGGGGGTGGGGGTGAGGGAGGGGGAGGGGGGGCCCTTGGAGAGCCGCCTTCAGGTCGGTCACGTCCGCTTTGCAGAAAGAAACGCGGCGATGGATGGGAGCTGGGTCTGCACCCCGCGTACAGAGTCTGTTTCTCTGGGAAATGAAGCCAGCGTCCGTCCGTCTCTGCGGCAGGAGCTGGGGGCCCAGGGAAAGGCAGAGGCTCTGACAGCCGCGTGGGTGGCGTAGGCTTCCCTCCAGGAACGCGTCTTAGGAGGGAGCACGTAGGGTTTTGGCAAGAAGGCTGTTTTGATTAAAAAAAAATAATAATAAATCTTCACCCGGCCGGCATGGCTCAGTGGCTGAGCATCGACCTATGAACCAGGAGGTCACGGTTCGATTCCCAGTCGGGGCACATGCCCAGGTTGGGGGCTCGATCCCCAGTGGGGGGTGTGCAGGAGGCAGCCGATCCATGGCTCTCTCTCATCACTGATGTTTCTCTCTCTCCCTCTCCCTTCCTCTCTGACTTCAATAAAGTAAGAAAAGGACCCACAGCAGAGGCGTCTCCGTCCTGGGGAGCAGGAGGTAGGGGAGCCGCCTCCCCCCTCTTTGGGACAGTCTGCAGGCCCTCTCTCGGGGCGGGGCGGGGCGGGAGGGAATTAAATGTCGGCAAGAACGGGAGCTGCCATCTGGGGTTGGAGGAGCGGGCTGAGCCATCACCTCCCACGCTGTCCCTGTCTCAGCGGAGGAAGGAAGCGGGCAGTGGGACGGGGGCGTAACCAGAAACTGCCGCTTGGGGGACGATGGGCCTCCTGTCCTCTCTCCAGCGGCAAGGCGCGGGCCACAGCGGGTGTCTGAGCCGCAGGAAGGCCGGGGACCCAGTCCTTTGGGGTGAAGAACTGTCACCCCAGGAGCTGGGAGAGCGACGGGGGGGCGGGAGCTGAGGGGTGTCCCCTCCCCTTTCTGAGTCCGGAGTTCCCGTGGGTCTCCTGCGACGTGCAGGCCCGGAGGCCCCAGGAGGCTGCAGCTGGAGAGGAGAGGGGTGTGTCCCCCGGGCCTTGTTCCTCTACAAGTGGCCCATTCAGGGGAGTGGGGGGGGGGGGGCACCCCGTGGGCCTGGGGCCCTCAATGGGGCCCTGTCTGGGCCTGGGCGGGAGCCAGCCTGACCCGCAGGCTGAGAAGCCTCTTTCTTCCCAGAGCCGGCAGCTGAGGCTGCTCGTGAGGGTGCCCGTCCCGCCACGAGGGAGGCGGCCTCCCCCCCTTCCTTCTCACCGCCGCCTCCTCACGGCCCAGCCCGGCCCGGCCCAGCCCAACCCGGCGGCTTTTCCTCTCCCGTCTCAGCCGAATGGACATGGCACCTTCTCCTGCTTCCCACGTCCTCACAGGCGGCCACTGGGTCCGCTGCCCTGAGCCCTGGGGGCCCCCCCGCAGCGCCTTTCTCAGCGGGGAGCGGGGGGCGAGGGCGGAGGGCGGCCACCTCCCGGGAACCGTGCGCTGTCTTCCTGCCCAGCGTCCACGCGCCTCCTTCGGGGAACAGCACCCCGATTTTCCTTCGAGGCCACCCCCTTCCACACTCAGCCCCTGGGCGCTGGTGGGTCCACCTGACCTTGGAGGCCCCAGCTCAAGGTCACAGCTCAGGCCGGCCCTCCAGCCTCCTGGCTCTGGGGGGGAGCAGTGACCCAGGTTGGGCCACATCAGACTGGATCCCGGAGGTTTGGGGGAAGAGCTGGGAGACAGCCTGTGTCCCCTGGGGCTGCTGAGTGGGTGGGCTATGAAGTGGGAGGCGGTGACAGCTCTGCCACCACAGGGAGAGTCAGGGAGAACCAAGGCCAGCGGGACGGGCCCTGGGACGCTGTGCCTGGACCCCGTGCCTGACGCCCACCCAGCCTTCCGCTGCCCAGCACAATCCCTTTTGGTCCCCTGCCTCACCCGAGTTGAGTTTCTGTTCACTCAGCTCTTTCCGTTGCAAGGAAAACAGTCCTAACAGCCCGGCCGGCGGGGCTCCGTGGTTGAGCGTCGACCTATGACCCAGGAGGTCACCGCTGGATTCCTGGTCGGGGCACAGGCCCGGGATGCGGGCTCCATTCCCAGTGCGGGGCGTGCAGGAGGCAGCCCACCCATGATTCTCTCTCATCACGGATGTGTCTACCTCTCCCTTCCTCTCTGAGATCAATAAAAATAAACTTTAAAGCCCTAACAGTTACTAACTAGACGCTTCCTGCTCGCTGCTCCACTTGCTGACGTGTCTGAATGGCCCCAAGTGGCCCCCGAGCTGGGACACTCACATTTCCAGAATTTCAGCCCCGAGAGAAGCAGCCGCCTCAGCTAGCTCCCCGCTGAGCAGAGAGATGGTTGAAAGTGCAGGGAAGTGTGGCGGGCACCGTGGTGGGCGCCGTGGTGGGCCGGGACCTCAGCTGCCGCAGGGCCCAGGGAGGGAGAGGCAGCTCCTGTCTCAGCAGAACCAACGGAGCCTCAGACGGGAGAGGCTCAGACCGGAGAGGCTCAGACCGGAGAGGCCTGAGGGTGCCAAGCACAGACAGAGCTCCTTCCGCTGCCGACGGGTGGAGGCACAGCCCGTGTGGCCCGGGGAGGGGTCAGCGTGGACCAGCACCTCTCCTAGCGCCCCAGCGCCCGAGGACAGGGCAGGCGTGGTTTCGCCGGCCAGCCACGCCTGGCTGAGCACCATGCTGGCCGTCCCCTCCCCCGCTTCCCCAAACTCAGAAACCACGCAGGGCATTCCCTTGCCGGTGAGTGAGGGTGTCCAGGTGTTTGAGTCGGTGGTGGCAGGCGGACTCCGCACCCCGTGTCCAGGCCCCGCTCATGATTGCAGCCGGACTGGTGAGCCTCCCAGTGGGCTGTCCAGCGGGTCCCCTCCGGCGCGCCCCGTGGTTCCGTAGCTGCACTGGAAGTGGCGACGTGTCTGCAAAGAGTGCTCACCGTTCGCAGACGCCAGGAGGCCACCTGCGGCCGGCAGCCCCCTGCCCACCGGGGAGTGCTCGTCCTGGGTCGCGTGTTCGCGGGGACGTCATAGAGGTCTTGGGGGCAAGGACTGGGTCTGACAGATAAGCAGGCATTGGAGTGGGGAGAAAAGGAAAGAGAAGGGGCCGCGTAGGGGGAGGGGGCCGCGCTGGGGGAGGAGCCGCGTTGGGGGAGGAGGCCGCGTCGGGGGAGGAGCTGCGTTGGGGGAGGGGGCCGCGCTAGGGGAGGGGGCCGCGTCGGGGGAGGGGACCACGTCGGGGGAGGGGCCGCGTTGGGGGAGGGGACCGCGTCGGGGGAGGGGGGCCGCGTCGGGGGAGGGGACCACGTCGGGGGAGGGGGCCGCGTCGGGGGAGGGGACCACGTCGGGGGAGGGGGCCGCGCTGGGGGAGGAGCCGCGCAGGGCCTCGGACCATAGTGCGAACCTCGCTGCGAGCTGCTGACTGACGTGCTCGCCTCCGCGTGGGCGCTGAGGCCCTTTGGAAAGCCAAGGGAAGGGTCTTGGCAGGACGTTCCCTGCGCAGCCAACCCCAGTGTTGTGTGTGGAGCCCGCCCGGCCCCCGAGGCCACAGGAGTCCCCGTGGCCACCCCCGGCCACACGCCGAGCGGCCAGCAGCAGACCTTCCCGCGGCGGCCCCATCGTCCCGAGCTGCCCCAGGGGGCAAAAGGTTGGGTGCACAGAGCTCTCCCCATCGCACAGGGACTCAGGGACTCCACCTGCCAGCCAGGCCGGCCAGCGCCACCGGAGGCCTCCCAGCTCGGTCGCTTTGTGGTTGAACGTTGACCTATGAACCAGGAGGTCACGGTCAAGGGCACAGGCCGGGGTTGCAGGCTCCATCCCCAGTGGGGGGCGTGCAGGAGGCAACCGATCCATGATCCTCTCCCATCACGGATGTTTCTCTCTCTCCCTCTCCCTTCCTCTCTGAAATCAATAAAAAATATATATTAAAAAAAAAAAAATCTCCTTTCCAGACACCAACCCAACCACGCCGGCTCTCATTTCCCGGTTCGGCTGTAAAACTAGTCATCCGCCTTTTGAACCCTGCCCGTAGGCGGCCCTGGAGCTGCGTTGATGCCCGCGTGGGAGGGTACCCTGATGGGCAGCCCTGACGTCACGCGGGCCCAGAGCGGTGGCGGGAGGAGAGGAGCCGTTGCCCTGTCCGTGTGGGAGACAGCCGTGTCTACGCAGCTTGGCGAGCCCACACCTGTCCTCGCCCCACGCACAGGTCACCGGAGCCGGTGGGAGGGAGCAGCGGCTGAGCGCGTGTGAACAGCTGTGAGGAGAGACCTGAGCCCATGAGGGTGAGCACCTGAGACCCCTCCCTGCTCCTCCAGCTCGGCTCCGCGGGATGGACGTGGGGCCTCGTTCTCCTCTAACGCAGCCCAGGTCGGTGCCGCGAGGTTCGCGAGGGGGCCCCTGATGACAGCGGGTCACGTGGGCTGTTCTGAGACCGTGCTGCTTGGTGTCCTAACCGCACCCCCGTGTCCCAACCGCAACCCCGTGTCCCAACCCCGCCCCCGTGTCCCAACCGCACCCCCGTGTCCCAACCGCACCCCGTGTCCCAACCCCGCCCCCGTGTCCCAACCCCGCCCCCGTGTCCCAACCCAACCCCCGTGTCCCAACCCCGCCCCCGTGTCCCAACCCCGCCCCCGTGTCCCAACCCCGCCCCCGTGTCCCAACCCAACCCCCGTGTCCCAACCCCACCCCCGTGTCCCACCCCCGCCCCCGTGTCCCAACCGCACCCCCGTGTCCTAACCCCACCCCCGTCCTGCTGAGCCGGGGCCCCTGTGAGCTCAGCGCCCTCACCTGGGAGCTGCGTGGGGACTTGCTGGGACGGCGTGAGAAAACGCATGTCATTGGCCGGAGCCTGGCACAGAGGCCGCAGCGCCCGCGGGTCTCCCACGCGCTGGACGAGGGGCCCCGGATCTGAGAGGCCCCGGGCGCCCGCCCTGGCTTGTTGGGTAGCGTCCGTCACCGTGTGCGTGGGGGCGGCGAGGCGGGACTCGGCAGGATGGCAGGCGGGCGGCCAGGCCCCGGAGGCGGTGAGACTGGCCGGTGGGAAGCTCCGTGGGAGCCAGGCAGGAGGCTCCCGGAGTGAGGGAGCCGCTCAGGCTGGGGCTGTGCGGGCTCCTGGGATCCACAGCCAGGGAGGTGGGGGTGCGACTCCGCCCCAGCCCAGGCTTTGGGAATGGACACAAACTCGGGGTGTTGTGGGACGACCAGCGCCCTCGGAACCACAGCTCCCGGGGGAGGGGCCGGAGGGGCCGTGTGGGGGGTGGGGACAGGGTGCCTGACTCGCGTTCCTCGTAACTGAGGGTCGTCCTGGGTAGAAGCTGAGCGCACTGGTGGGGTTCTGCAGAGGAATTTCAACTCCATGGCCAGTTGGGCAGAAGGTGATAGAACCTTCTAGACACGAGCAGCGGCTCGGGCAGCCTTGTGATGAGCTGCTGACGCTGCATGGGCTGGTTCCCGGGAAGCGAGGGATTGGGGGTTCCCGGGAAGTGAGGGGTTCCCGGGAGGCTGAGGGGTTGGTGGTTCCCGGGAAGTGAGGGGTTCCCAGGAGGCTGAGGGGTTGGGGGTTCCCGGGAAGTGAGGGGTTCCCAGGAGGCTGAGGGGTTGGGGGTTTCCGGGAAGCGAGGGGTTCCCAGGAGGCTGAGGGGTTGGGGTTCCCGGGAAGCGAGGGGTTCCCAGGGAAGTGAGGGGTTGGGGGTTCCCAGGAGGCTGAGGGGTTGGGGGTTCCCGGGAAGCGAGGGGTTCCCAGGGAAGTGAGGGGTTGGGGGTTCCCGGGAAGCGAGGGGTTCCCAGGAGGCTGAGGGGTTGGGGGTTCCCGGGAAGCGAGGGGTTCCCAGGGAAGTGAGGGGTTGGGGGTTCCCGGGAAGCGAGGGGTCCCCAGGGAAGTGAGGGGTTGGGGGTTCCCGGGAAGCGAGGGGTTCCCAGGAGGCTGAGGGGTTGGGGGTTCCCGGGAAGTGAGGGGTTCCCAGGAGGCTGAGGGGTTGGGGGTTCCCGGGAAGCGAGGGGTTCCCAGGGCCGCGCCGGCGCGCTGCGGGGGAAGCCAACGCCACGGACCCTCTTGGCGAACACACAGGCCCTCTCACAGTCTCTCTGGGGCACACCGGCTGGAGCTCGCTCTGTGCAGATGGAAAGAAATGCGTTCGCCGGGTCCTGGGGAGGCCGAGGAGCGGGCAGCGACGGAATGGGGGCGCCCTCTGTGAGAGAGGAAAAGGGTGGGGAGCTGGGGTTGGAGACGGAGCCCCTACCTGTCTCCTCACAGCTCCCAGAGGGCTCCTAACCCCCACACACTGTGAGCCCAGCTTCTTGTCGGACAGAGAAGAGGAAGGTCTGAGGACACCTGGTGCGGGCTCCCGGGACAATGCATGAGCGGGAGGCAGGGCAGACAGGAAGGTGAGAAACGGAGGAAGATTGTGGGCAAAATCCTGCATTTGAGCCTTGTCCTTCCTTCCTTCTTTCTTTTTTAAAATGTATTTTTATTGATCTCAGAGAGGAAGGGAGAGGGAGAGAGAGAAACATCAAGGATGAGAGAATCATTGACTGGCTGCCTCCTGCACGCCCCCCACTGGGGATCGAGCCCACAACCGGGCATGTGCCCTTGACCAGAACCAAACCCAGGACCCTTCAGTCCACAGGCCGGCGCTCTATCCACTGAGCCACACCATCCAGGGCGAGCCTTGTCCTTTCTTATTCAGAAGCTGACTTCCGGTTGGGGCTTTGCTTCTCATTTCTTCCTACACACCTGACGGTGTGCGTGTGTGTGCGTGCACGTGCGTGTGCGTGCATACGTGCGTGCATGCGTGTGCCGCCCAGGCTCCTCTGTTCGAGGAGGGAGACAGGGCATGCACATCAGGCAGGTGGCTGTGTTCTAACCAGCCAGGACTCGGGTGGCAACAACCCACAGCTAATGCCTCCGTCCAAAGCTTGGGGCTCCTGTGCGTTTGGGGTCCCGCTAACGACTGCGAACGAGCGGAGGGTGAGGCAGGCAGGTGGGAAATGGCCGGAGGGGCGGAGGCGGCGCCCTCCCGGCTCAGCTGCTGGACCCACACGCT
Source organism: Plecotus auritus (assembly GCF_963455305.1). Taxonomy (NCBI): domain Eukaryota; kingdom Metazoa; phylum Chordata; class Mammalia; order Chiroptera; family Vespertilionidae; genus Plecotus; species Plecotus auritus. Next base: position 178,021,505 of record NC_137774.1, on the reverse strand, counting down.
CGGAGCAGGGAGGGTCCTGGAGAGAAGCCCTGTGTCCCCGACGCCGACCCCGCGAGGCCGGAGCCAGGGAGCCCCTCAGGCCCGTGGGCGACAGGTGAGAGCGAGGAGCTGAGGAGTTAACCCAGCCCGGCGGCCGCGTCTCCTGTCCCCCCAAACCCGGGTGCTGCCCCAGCAGAGCCCTGGACCCGAGGAATTTGTCAATGAGGCCCAATTCGGGGCGGCGGGTTACTCATCGCTGGTGCCCGCTGGCTGAAGGGTCAGCGCAACCCCCTGAGAAAACGAACGTTAAACGGGATCAGAGGAGCCGCACCCGGTCTCCCTCCCACCCCTCCAGCACCTGCCCCCCGCCCCCCAGGCCCCTCTTGCCCTCGGTTCCCGCCCCCCTTGCACACGGGGCAGTGGGTTCAGCTGCCCCTCGTCTAGAATCTGCGGATCGAGGCTGCTTTCTGCCCCGGCCCTGACCGGGCCGTGTCGAGGAGCTCTGACCGGGCCGTGTCTCAGGGTGCTGACCGGCCTGCATCCCGGTGCCCGGACACTTCCCCACCTGGTCACCTGCGAGCCACAGTCTCTGCTTCCTCTTCCCGATGTTTTTGAAGACAGACTGGAGAAAAGCACGTGGAGTAGCTCCTGGACCAGGTTCCAAGCCCCGGTGGGAGGAAACAGCTCTCACCCCGTGCTGGTGATGAACACGACCTGGGAACTGGCAGGCTCCCCCCACCCCCATCCTCGGCCTCTGTGGCGGCTGCGTGCACCCTGGGATGCCAGCCGCCCCGGCCTGGGAACCACATCCGCAGCCACGTCCTCTCCGGGGAAAGCGGGCTCCGCCCTGTGCAGCTTCACTAGGGGATGCTGGGCTCCTGGGAATGGGGGGGTGGCTGTGAGCGTCCCCTGAGCGCCTGGAGCCTGCAGGCTGGCCCAGCTGGTCCCACATTCTCACCTGGGAGGCATTTAAAGGGACCGCTGCCGGGTGTGGCTCAGATTTCCAGCTGGAAATTCCATGCAATGAGGTGGGCAGCCCAGGTTACAAAAAAAAAGAAGGGAAAGATGAGGAGGAGGAGGAGGAAGAGGAAGAAGAGGAGGAGGAGGAAGAGGAAAAGGAAGAAGAGGAGGAGGAGGAAGAGGAAGAAGAGGAGGAGGAAGAAGAGGAGGAGGAGGAGGAAGAGGAAGAAGAGGAGGAGGAAGAAGAGGAAGAAGAGGAGGAGGAGGAAGAGGAGGAGGAAGAGGAAGAGGAGGAGGAAGAAGGAGGAGGAGGAGGAGGAAGAGGAAGAGAAGGAGGAGAAAGAAGAAGAGGAGGAGGAGGAATAGGAGGAGGAGGAGGAGGAAGAGGAAGAAGAGGAGGAGGGGGGGGAAAGGAGGAAAGAGGGTGAGGAGGAGGAGGAGGAGGAGGAAGAGGAAGAAGAGGAGGAAGAGAAAGAAGAGGAGGAGGAAGAGGAAGAAGAGGAGGAGGAGGAGGGGGGAAAGGAGGAAAGAGGGTGAGGAGGAGGAGGAGGAGGAAGAGGAAGAAGAGGAAGAAGAGGAGGAAGAGGAAGAAGAGGAAGAAGAGGAGGAGGAGAAGGAGGAAGAGGAGGAGGAGGAAGAGGAAGAAGAGGAGGAGGAGGAGGGGGGAAAGGAAGAAAGAGGGTGAGGAGGAGGAGGAGGAGGAAGAGGAAGAAGAGGAGGAAGAGAAAGAAGAGGAGGAGGAAGAGGAAGAAGAGGAGGAGGAGGAGGAAGCTGGGTAGACTGGGAGACTGGTCTTCAGAGGTGGTGGCTTGGGTCCTGCCTCTTGGATAAGCTGCCCGTCCACTCAAGCCGGCTCTTGGGGCAGCAGGTGGCCAGAGGCAGCGTGGTCTGCGCAGATGGACACCTGCACGCGTTGGTCAGTGCTGGCTCGGGGGGCGGGGGGGAGAGCAGGTCTCCATGCGCTGCATCTGCCTCCTACGGTTCTTGAGAGCTGCGCGTGCACTTTTCAGGAATTCTGGGAGCCGCGGTTAGACAGCCGCTGTGAAAACGGAATCATGTGAGTTCCTGGATAAACATATTAAATGCAAAGGGGGCATTTCCCGAGGACTCGTCCCTCCCTAGCGGCTTCCCTGCGCCTTCCGCCTCCCGACGCTCTTTCCCTCGGAGTCTCCGTATCCAGTGGATCATCTATCATTTCCACGACGCAAAGGCCACTGCCATCTCTGTGCAGCTCTGTCCACGAAGCTGGGGGGCAGCCGTCACCCCTGGGAAATTCGCGGATCAGGCTTGATCGACGGCTTTGCTGGCCCTCGCGTCACGGCACAAGGATGCGGTGGAGAAAACGGCAGGGCAAGTTAAGTGTGTGAAGGCTTGTTGTTACCTTATGGATGGCATCACACATGACGAAACAGTCCTCCTGTGTTTGAAAACTGGGCTCTTCAACTTTCGATCTAGGACAGACTTGGAGTGGCCACTGGCCTGGAACGTATTTCATTCGCTGTGTCTGGCTGGTAGGTCTTTGGTAGGGTTATGCCTGTTACTTACGTGAGGAAAGACCACCGTATTCGCTCTTTGCCGCATTGCGTTGCTTTCTTGCATTGATTTGAATGATCTTACCTCTTAAATCTCTTTCTCTCTCACACACACATAATATCATACTCATTTATATCATATACGTGTACAATCTCATTCAATCCTTACAACCAGTGCTTTTCTTTTTTTTAATTTTTATTTAATTTTTATTTTTTTAATTGTTTGAAGTATTACAAATAGTAGTACATATGTCTCTTTTTTTTCCCCCATTGACCTCCCTCCGGCCTCCCCTATCCCCTAGTACATGCCTTTACCTGCCCCTCCCCCCAGTGTCTTTTATCCACTGGTTATGCTTATATGCATGCGTACAAGTCATTCGGTTGATCTCTTACAGCCCCCCCACCCTCCACAACCTCCCCTGCCTTCCCGCTGTAGTTTGACAGTCTGTTCAATGCTTCTTTGCCTCTGTATCTATTTTTCCCCCCATTTCTTTCCTTTAAAAAATCTTGCCTCTGCAGACTAGAAGTAAACATATAATAACAAAAAATGTTTGAGTCCCAATTTCAATGTCCAACAGTTCTGAGTCCCCGTTTCAATGTCAAACAGTTCCTTATGTGTACATGTCAGCAATGATATCTGGATGGTGGGCACATGGTGGCCATGCAGGTCCGACCCTCTCTGGTTTGGTCCTAGGCAACCTGCTGCGACGCACAGCTGCTGACTGCTAGCGTGGCAAGGCGTCGTCAGCGTCTCCCATCTCTGGACTGTTTCTCCTCTTGTCTTCGTGGTTGGAGCAGACCTGTCCATTCCTCTCTGTTGCAGGAATCCACATGGTCTTGGAGTTGTTTTCTGAAAATATACAAACATATTCTCGGCCAAAAGTTAATAAAGGAATCTTGTCTATATAATTGATTTGGGATCCTTTTTATTTTTGCCCAAACGATTTTCCTTGGTCTTATTTAGACACCATATGTGTTTTTCATGGGTGTCTTGCTTTATCGGGGGTATCTCTGGCCTTCCCGGCTGCAAACTGTCTCACCAGCTGCGCCTCCTTCGCCAATTCGGGCTGGATTCCACTCGTTTCAGCTGCTCCCTCTATCTGCTCCGGGACGAGGCTCAGGACACGTCCGTCTATTCCGCCGCCATTTTGTCTCTCCCAACCAAGTGCTTTTCTTTCTTCCTTGTTTTAAATACATTTTTATTGATTTCAGAGAGGAAGGGAGAGAGATAGAAACATCAGTGATGAGAGAGAGTCATTGATCGGCTGCCTCCTACACGCCCCCTCCTGGGGGGATCGAGCCTGCAACCGGGGCATGTGCCCTTGATCAGAATCAAACCGGGACCTTTCAGGCCGACGCTCTATCCACTGAGTCACACTAGCTGAGGTCCACGTGGTTTTCTTAGGACTGCATGGCTTTCCTTTTCGTGGGAGAGAGATTTGGGGGCTCATCTTGGTGCCTCTCCAATCCGAGCCAGTCTGTCTGCCTCCAAGGAGGGGCAGCAAGTTGATGTGTCCGGATTGGTTCTCCTTCGGAGCCTTTGGCTCCCGACCTTTGTCATCACTGCTCCCCCTGAGGCCAACGGGCGGGCGTGGCCCTCTCTCCCAGCCCGGGTCGCGAGCCCAGCGGCTCATGAAGTTCTAGGTCAGGATCCTGATTACAGACAACCGTCTCGGAACCTCCCGGAAGGGGAGCCGCTTCTGCGGGCAAGTAGCCGTGGGAAGGGTGGGGAAGGGCGACCCCACCGGACCGTGAACCCAGGACACTGAGGAGGCCATTGAACCATTCCTTGGCCGCCACACTGTGCCACTGGGACCATTTAAAGCGCAGCAGAGAAAAGGGAGCTGTAAGCAAAAGGCACGGGTGCGTGTAAGAACACACGTGAGTGGCGGGTCTGAACCTCGCCATCTGCACTTAAGCTCACTTCCTGGTTCAGGTTTGTAGCTTCCCCCAAACACTGTGTTTCCGATAATGAAGCTTCTTAAACTTCCTGGCCATCTTCTCTTCGGAGCAAGTATGTTTCCAACCTTTTATTTTTTTAATATATTTTATTGGTTTTTTACAGAGAGGAAGGGAGAGGGATAGAGAGCTAGAAACATCGATGAGAGAGAAACATCGATCAGCTGCCTCCTGCACACCTCCCACTGGGGATGTGCCCGCCACCAAGGTACATGCTCTTGACCGGAATCGAACCCGGGACCCTTCAATCCGCAGGCTGACGCTCTATCCACTGAGCCACACCGGTTTCGGCTGTTTCCAACCTTTTAAAGGTGCCCCACAGTGATTTTAAGGCCTCCCTTTTAGACACTTGTTCTTTTTGTCTTCAAAACGAAGGGCTTGCTCTGATGTCTCTCTGATTTTGAGAAAGACGTGTCCCGGACCCATTTTTGCGCTCTCTCTCATGCCGATCCCCCCTTCTCCGGATTCTTCCAAAGCGACGGTCAGAGTTATGGAATTTATATGCTTCTCTGTGTCTCCTCTGTGGAGCCCGTGTCTACCCCCAGGCGAAGTACAAACTATGAGGGCGAGGACCCGAACGGGGACTTCTCTGTCCCTCATCCTCTGCTCACGGCCCGGGAATACAGTTGGCGTTCAAGGCGAGCGTGCTGGCTGCGGGCTCGTGGGTGACGCTGCGAGGAGCCGACCTCCCCGGCGCTCCACACCTGGACTGCGGCCTCTCATCGCTGCCCACACAGGAGTCCGCCCAGAAGCTCCTTAGGATGTGGGCAAAGCGCTGGCTGGTTTGGCTCAGCGGGTAGAGTGTGGCCTGAGGAGTGAAGGATCCTGGGTTCGATTCGGGTCAAGGGCACGTACCTTGGTTGCAGGCTCCATCCCAGCCTTGGTTGAGGGCGCGTGCCGGAGGCAACCCATCGATGCCTCTCTCTCACATCGATGTTTCTCTCTCTGTCTCTCCCGCTCCCACTCTCTCTGAAAATCAATGGAAAAATACCCCCCGGTGAGGATTAACCAAAAAAAAAAGGGGATCGTGGACTCCGAGATGTCCCGACAGCCCTCTCCCGAATGCGTGAAGCTGCGAGTATCTGCCTGGTCTGCTCCCAGCCCCCCTCACCGACCTCCCTGTCGGCTCATTGCCTTGTTTGGAGTTGGGGGTTCTGGGTAAGACTCCCAGGAAACGGAGAAATCGTGCGTTTGCTTTTGTTTTTAAAGGAATCCCGGGGAACAGGGACTCCTTTGGGCGATTAGCTCTTGATGGATCAACGGTCGGGCTGGGTTTTTTGGTGGAGAAGGAAGGATCTCGCGGGAATGTGATGTGGGTCGCTGAAGGCGGACCATTTAAATGGTATCTGTAACCGGCGGTGTCGTCGGGCAGCTGAAAGGGCGAGGCTCTTGCCTTCTAAGAGTCTGCGCAGATCCATGAGGCACGCGACGAGCCGATTTCATGTAAGATTTCCTCAATGAACCCCATGACGGAGAGCTCGGCATTTGCTATTTTCAGAGCGGCAACACTTGGTTGCTTATAAGTACAGGATGTGACGGGGTTCAGAAACCCAGCCCGGTGGCTGTGAGGGAGGGTCACAGCTGGTCTCCTGGTCCTCTCTCGTTGGTGCTGGAACAAGGACGTCAAAAGCGCCCGGAGGTTCACGACCGGGACTCGGAGCTCAGTTTGCATGCCCGGAGAGAACAATAAAACCATAACGGCTCCTACGGCGAGTCCTGCGACTCCTGTCTGTGCCCGAATGGCTTCCGGCCTCTGCAAGCGCGAGCCTTTCCTGACGTGATGCACGTCTGCTCGGTCGTCCACCTGGGCCTTCTCCGAGCAGCTGAGGCCACTTCCGCAACAATAGGAACGAGGGACCCCAGGACCCGAGGGGACACCGCCGCCCGCGCCCGCCTGTGGGAGAAGGAAGGGGAGAGCTCCCTGTGCAGTGGAAGCAGGCGGTGGCCACGGATCTCCTGGCTCCTTTCCCGCAGGCACTCGGGTGGGCCCCGGGCGGTGCCCTGCATCCCGGTTAATGTTCCCCTAATGTTCCCCGTGGTCTCTGGTTTATTTCTCCGCGAGAGGCCCGTTGCACGAAGATTCGTGCAATAGGCCTTCCTTCCTCTGGCTGCCGGCACCGGTTTTCCTCCGGCACCCGGGACCCAGGCCTTCGCTCCGGCCGCTGCCTTCCGCCATGGCTCCGGTCGGAGCCTTCAGTCTTTGCTCCGGTCTGAGTGCCGCTCCTGTAGCTCCCTCCGCCGGCACCCTCCCCCTCATAGCAGGCATCCTGCCTTGCCTGGTTGCTCCGTGCCTGTGTATGCAAATTAACCCGCCATTTTTGTTGGGTTACTTTGCATACTCACGCCTGATTGGCTGGTGGGCGTCGTGGAGATACGGTCAATTTGCATATTTCTCTTTTATTATTGTAGGTGACCAGGCAGGGGCTGAGAGGAATGCCGATCCCATAAACATCCCCACATTAAACATTTAAAATTATTCGGGAGGAAGAGAGAGGAAGCAGGAGAAGGAGCGTGGCCACGGGAAAACCTGTATAGAAATGCGTGGGTGCCTTCCTTTCGTGGCTGAAAACGGAAAGCGAGGCCAGGGGGCGTGTCGAGGCCATGGCCACGGAGGGTGCGTGGGATGGACTGACAGCACGGTGTGCATGGGACCTGTGTTGTCAAAAGCCACGGCCTCCAAGGTGACGCAGACACCACCTCCACCCTTGGCCTCCTCCCTGCCCTCCCTTCCTCGCCTCATGACTCTCACCCCCTTTTTCAGAGCCACCCGCCGGCTCAGGCCCTCCCCTCATCCTAGCTGTGTTTAAGGCAAGGACAGCTGCTGTCGCAGCTTCCCCAGTGCCCGCGGGCTCGGACACACGGCTTGCTCTTCCTTGCCGACACGAGTGACTCGTGGATGTTCTGACGGGTGGAGCCGCCCTCCGTGCCGCAGGAGCTGAGCTCGCTGGGTCGAGGCTCCGCCATCCTTCCCCCTCCCACACCTTCTCCCTCACTCCTCCACCTTCCCCACCCCCTCCCTCGCCTCCTCCCCCACCCCTCCACCACCCCATCCACCTCCCCCACCTCCTCCTCCTTTCCCTCCCACACCCCCTTCCCCACTCCCTCCCCCACCCCCTCCCTGAGCATCTTTGCTGGCAAGGCTGCCCCTGGCTCAGACCTCAGACACTCACTGCATCCCTGACAAGCCCGGGGCGGGGGGGCAGGGGGGGTGCACAGTGGGAAGTGGGCTCCATCCAGGTGGTGAGCAACCTACGAGACTTGAGGCTGCCACCCACCTGGTCAGGTACACATCACCCCACGTGGGGACCACAGCCTGGCGGTCCCCTTCCCTTCTCCTGCTCTACCTCCTGCCCCTTCTCAGCGTCACTGCTGCTCCCTCGTTTCCGCTGATGGGAAGAACCGGGCGGTAGGGAAACTCCTTCAGCGGGAGCATCGACTTTTTCCTTCGTCCTGAGTGATTTCTGGTGCAGACGACACGGTTGCGGGGGCACAGGAAGCGGATTTCCTGCTTTCTGCGAGTCTGTGGTTCCTCTTCCTCTCTGAGCCGCCCTCCTCCTCCTCCTCCTCCTCCTCCTCCTCCCTCCTCCTCCTCCTCCTCCTCCTCCTCCTCCTCCTCCTCCTCCTCCTCCTCCTCCTCCTCCTCATCATCATCATCATCATCGAAAGGAAAACAGTCCTGATTGGGTAATGTAGCGATCAGTCACCCGGGCGATCAGGGTTGAGTCTCTTCCCGGTTCGCTGGTTCATAAGAACTCGTTTCCCACTCCTCTTCGCCAGGGATGCCCCCAAAGGCGGCCGGGACCATGGGAAACCCAGCAGCGCTTCCTGGGGGCCAGGTGCATGCACACGGGATGCAGGAGCAGTTCTGGCGTCGCGCAGGGCGGGCCTCTCCCGTCCCTCTGTCCCTCTGCTCTCCCTTCGCGACCTTGGCCCCTTCCCCCTGCTTCCCCCAGACCAGCTCCGGGAAGCGGGAAGCACCAGGTCCTGGCGGTCTGGCCTCGGCTGGCTGTGCTTATCTCTCCTGTGGAATGACAGGAATTTCAGGACTCAAAGTTCAAGTTTGCAAGCGGCTCACACTGAGCTCAGGAATATTCCTCGTTGGGAGGAGTCAGGAAATATTCCTCGGGGGAATGGGTGTCGCCAGGGAGAGGGGCTGGGCTGGCCCAGGGGGACTCCTCATCACGCCTCAGCTGTGTGCTTGGGGGCGAGGGCAGGTGGCACCCCTTGATCGACAAAGACTCGGGTATTTTCTAGTTGTTCCTAGATTTTTTCACGGATTGATATACGGATTTAGTGATGCGATGACTCAGGCATCGGGGTCTAAAAGGGACGCAGCGGGGATGAGAAAGGGGCTCTGGCCCACAGCGCTCAGAAAGCCATTCACCTGCCAGTATTCACAGAAACGCCGGTCCCGGGAAGGCCCTGTGTTGGGGGCGGCCAGGTCCCGCCGAGGCTCCCAGTCCTGCGGGATCCCTAGCGGCTAGCCACCTGCTCGGAGCCCACGAGGCCCTGCCCAGGGGCCGGAAGCGAGAACGTCATTGGCTCTTCAAGCGAAAGCCGGTCACAGCAGCTGGAAGGTGCTGAGGGCAGACCCACACAGGTCATGCACCCCCCCGCCCCCCGCCCCATCACAGCTCAGGCTCAGTGAGAACCACCACGTGTTTATTAAAGGGTGTGCGTATACTTCATGGCTGTCCGCACCTGCCGGCCTCTCTGCCCTGCACCTTCAGGGGAAGACAATGGTGCTGAGAAAATCCACCCGTTTGAGCCAACACGTGGAATCCCAGTTGTGGTCAGACTCCCACCTGGAAAGCAGAGATTGACATCGCAAGTAGAGAAAGGAGTTCGTGCTAAAGAGGCGCATCCCAGCCTGGAAGATGAGAGTGAAACAGAACAAGCAGTAAAACTAACCCTAACCCTAACCCTAACCCTAACCCCTAGCCCTAACCCTAACCCTAACCCTAACCCTAACCCTAACCTTAACCCTGACCCTGACCCTGACCCTGACCCTGACCCTAACCCTAACCCTGACCCTAACCCCTAGCCCTAACCCCTAGCCCTAACCCTAACCCTAACCCTAACCCTAACCCTAACCCTAACCCCTAGCCCTAACCCCTAGCCCTAACCCTAACCCTAACCCTAACCCTGACCCTGACCCTGACCCTAACCCTAACCCTAACCCTAACCCTACCCCTACCCCTACCCCTACCACTAACCCTAACCCTAACCCTACCCCTAACCCTACCCCTAACCCTAACCCTAACCCTAACCCTACCCCTAACCCCTAGCCCTAACCCTAACCCTAACCCTAACCCTGACCCTGACCCTAACCCTAACCCTAACCCTAACCCTAACCCCTAGCCCTAACCCTAACCCTAACCCTAACCCTGGCCTAATCCTAACCCTAACCCTAATCCTAACCCTAACCCTAACCCTAACCCCAACCCCAACCCTAACCCTAACCTAACCCAAGCCCTAGCCCTAGACCTAGCCCTAGCCCCTAACCCCAACCCCAACCCTAACCCTAACCTAACCCTAACCCTAATCCTAACCCTAACCTAACCCTAAACCTAACCCTAACCCTAACTTAACCCTGACCCTGACCCTGACCCTAACCTAACCCTAGCCCTACCCCTAACACTAGATCTACACCGAACTCCAGCAATAGCCCTAGCCATAATCCTAAACATAGCCCTAACCGTAACCCAAGCCCTAACCCTAACCCTGACCCTGACCCTAACCTAACCCTAACCATAACTCTACTTCTAACCCTACCCCTAACACTAGATCTACACCGAACCCTAGCAATAGCCCTAGCCATAATCCTAACATAGCCCTAGCCCTAACCCTAGCCCTAGCCCTAACCCTAAACCTAACCCAAAACCTAACTCTAGTCCTAAACATAGCCCTAACCCTAACCCTAACCTAACCCTGACTCTAACCCAGCCGTGGGCAAACTACGGCCCGCGGGCTGGATCTGGCCCTTTCGGCTGTTCTATCCGGCCCGCAGAGCCGAAAGAGCGGAGGGTTCTCTTGCTCTCCCCTCCGCTCCTTTACTTTGAATTTATATTAGTTCACACAAACACTCCATCCATGCTTTTGTTCCGGCCCTCCAGTCCAGTTTAAGAACCCATTGTGGCCCTCGAGTCAAAAAGTTTGCCCACCCCTGCCCTAACCTAACCCTAACCATAACTCTACCTTTAACCATACCCCTAACACTAGATCTACAGCAAACCCTAGCCCTAGCCATAACCCTAAACATAGTCCTAACCATAGGGTTAACACTAACCCTCACATTAAACTTAACACTAACCCTAACCCTAAACCAAACCCTAACCCTACACCGAACACTAGCCCTAGCCATAACCTTAAACATAGCCATAGCCCTAACCCTAACCCAAACCCTGACCCTAACACTAGCCCTAAGCCTAACCCTCACACAAAACCTAACCCTAGTCCTAAACCTAGTCCTAACCCTAACCCTAACCCTCACCCTCACCCTAACACTAACCCTAACACTAGCACTAACCCTAGACCTAGACCTAACCCTAAACATAGCCCTAGCCATAGGGTTAACACTAACCCTCACATTAAACCTAACACTAGCCCTAACCCTAAACCAAATCCTAACCCTATACCGAACACTAGCCCTAGCCATAACCATAAACATAGCCCTAGCCCTAGCCCTAACCCTAACCCTAGCCCTAGCCCTAGCCTTAGCCCTAACCCTGGCCCTAATCCTAGCCCTAGCACTAACCCTAGCCCTAACGCCAGCCCTAGCCCTAGCCCTAACCCCAACCCTAACCCTAACCCTAATCCTGGCCCTAACCCTAACCCTAACCCTAACCCTAACACCAGCCCTAGCCCTAACCCTAACCCTAGCCCTAGCCCTAGCCTTAGCCCTAACCCTGGCCCTAATCCTAGCCCTAGCACTAACCCTAACCCTAGCCCTAACACCAGCCCTAGCCCTAACCCTAACCCTAGCCCTAGCACTAACCCTAGCCCTAGCCCTAGCCCTAGCCCTAACCCTAACCCTAGCCCTAACGCCAGCCCTAGCTCATTGTCCTGTTTTTCAGTCACAGGAACGACCCAGATGGTCCCCAGCCCCTGGCCCAGGAAGCAGCCTGCCCACCCCAGAACATTTTCCTAAACACTTGGGGGGAATCAGGCCTCAATGCCAAAACACCACGTTAACCCTCAAATCCCAGCACGCAAGGTCAACCGAAGGTCACACGTGCGCCCTGAAGCCCGAGAGCTGGAGGCTCTGCCCCAGGCGGGTCTGTGGCTGAGCCAGAGCGTGGAGACCGGCTCTTGTCCTCAGCCAGGCACCTGGAGTGATGAAGTGTTAGGGGTGCTGACCGGGGCCTGAAGTCCAATGTTAAAATCCACGCCTGCTCCCACGCTGCCCCTCCCCCCTGAACCCTAATTTAGACCCTGGCCAAGTTTTCCTAAAGGCATTCCTAATGCCATTGTGTATAAATCGTGTCTGATCCGACCTTAAATATTTATGCAAACTGAAATATGTCTGGAAAGGAGTCAAAGCCGCATCTCCCTCCAGCGGCCCCTCCCCTCCGTTTCCATGGAGGAGGGACCTCTCCCCCCCCCCGCCCCCCGGGGCCCCCTCCCCCTGGTGGGGGGTTAATAGTGGTCATTGCAGAGGCTGCTGCTTTGGTGCCCTGACTGAAGGCCTGATGTCTTGCCACCCATTTAGCCTGGAGTTTTCAGCACGTGTGAAACGCACTGGTATAAGGATCTGTGTTTTTTAAAACTCAGTTCAGGTAAGAGCAGTTGGTTTAACCACCCCACACCTGCTGCAGCAACACCGAACGCTTGGAACCGGACCCAGGTGGGCCCGCTGTTCCCTGGGCTGTGCGGTCAGCGGCACTGTCACCGCTGGCTTCTTCTCGGCCTGGCCTCGGGACACGTCCTGGAACTCCGTCTCAGATGCATTTGCTAATGATCCTCCCCCTGCCAGCTGCAGCGCCAGCTGGACCTCCTGTCTGCCTCTGGGCCTGATGCCCCGATGCCCTGTCATCAGAGAAAGGGGCAGGTGGGAGGGGCGTAGTGGCGCACCCCATTACAGCTCTGAAGCCCAGGCAAGGAGAGACCACTGTCTGTGTGAACAGCCCGAGACGCTCCCGCTCTTTGGAAGCACTTGGTAACCTTTCGACGTTGGAATTGAAAAGGGAAGTGCACGGCCTCTCCCCGCAGAGTTTTGTTTATCTTCTGGTGGTTTGGGGTTTATTAGCTCTTCCAGTGGTTACCGACCACGCCCGCTGTGCTGAGGGCTGAGGAGGAGGGGGTGGGCGCAGGCCCTGATTTGAGGTTCGCTGTCACGGATTCCCGCCCCGCGACCCCACGAGGCGAGGTGGGCAGGGCAGGGGCTCCCCCTCCGTGGCCCAGGTGGGAGTGAAGCATGGAGAGGGGTGACCTCCCTGGGCCACAGGGTGAGAGGCAGGACCACGAGCCGAGGCTCCGACTCAAGCCTCGGTTTGTCCCGCATCGTGAGATGCTGATGCAGGTGATGGGCAAGGCACACAGGCCTGGGAGGAGGAGATGCTGGTGCAGGTGATGGGCCTGTGAGAACCAACCGCAGCCCCTGTCCCGCCCATGGACCTGCTCCAGCCGCTGCCCCAGGTGGGCCTCCTCGGCAGTGAGGGGAGCAGGTGGGCAGGGTCCGGGCAGGCAGGACGGCACTGGACCCAGGTGTCCCGCCTCTCACCTCCTGCACCTGGAGGTCCTCCGGCCCTTTCCATCCCGGGAACCTGCACCTCCCCCACCTGCGAGGAACCTGACTGCGCTGTGGGTACAGTTGTTCTTTCCGTCAGCAGCGGGAATGAAGCTCCCAGACACCACAAAGGGCAAGCGTGAGAGTCTCCCAACGAGCCCCAGCTTCCCACCGGCGGGGGCTCCCATCTGTGTCCTCCCCACCCCACACTCCCGCCGGCCGCCCCCAGCCTGTCCTTCAAGCGGCCTCCACTGCCTCTACCTGATTGGAAAGGCGGAGTCTCGCTCGGCCTCCTTTGACCTCAGTCCTCGGGCCGCAGGTGCTGGGAGTGGACCGCGAGGTCTGATGCTGGAAACGAGGTCGCACCTGCAGCATCTGGGAGCCTCGCAGACCCTTAGCAGCCCACGTCCACGGAGGGAACCGGCTCAGGGTGAGCGCCCAGCGGCCCACGTCCACGGAGGGAACCGGCTCGGGGTGAGCGCCCAGCGGCCCACGTCCACGGAGGGAACCGGCTCGGGGTGAGCGCCCAGCGGCCCACGTCCACGGAGGGAACCGGCTCGGGGTGAGCGCCCAGCGGCCCATGTCCACGGAGGGAACCGGCTCAGGGTGAGCGCCCAGCGGCCCATGTCCACGGAGGGAACCGGCTCAGGGTGAGCGCCCAGCGGCCCACGTCCACGGAGGGAATGGGCTCGGGGTGAGCGCCCAGCGGCCCACGTCCACGGAGGGACCCGGCTCAGGGTGAGCGCCCAGCAGGGGCGGGTCTCCCGCGTGTGCTTGGACGTGACCGTCTGCAAATTGCGAGGCGCCTGCTGGCTCCTTCTATGGCGGAGACACAATGGCCGCAACTGCCTCGCTGTCTTCCGGCTTCGGGGCCTGGGAGGCGATGTCCCCCTCGAGCGGGGGTGGGACTGGCCTTGGGGGGCAGTGTGTGCTTTGAGTACTGGCTTCGGCCAGCGGCTCGGATGGCCTTTCCCTCTGGTCCACAGGAACCTGTGTCCCCGGCTCCCCGGGCCTGGGCTCCGCACAGCGCGGCCCCCCTGCTGCCCCCTCGGCGGGGACGGGGTGAGTCTCCCACGGCCGAGCTCAAGTCCCTCGTGGGGAGGGCTGTGTCCCAGGCAGCGCGGTGCTGCCTGCGTGTCGCGTGTGGGAGGCATTCGGCCTGTGGGCGGCTGGGCTGAATCCTGAAGGATCACACGGGGGGACGGGTGGCCAGAGCCCTGTCCACCTGCGGACGGAGCTGTTGCAGCGACAGCTTCCCCCTCAGCCCGCTGCACCCCTGCCCTCGGCCCGCCGCACCCCTGCCAGAGGCTGACCGGAGCTGGGAGTTGGGAGCTGGGCTGGCAGTTGCCGCGGGACCCTCCCTGCCCGGGCTTCTCAGCACACTCTTTTATTTTTTATATTTTTATTGATGTCAGAGAGGAAGGGAGAGGGAGAAACACCAATGATGAGAGAGAATCACGGGGGGGGGCGGGGGGGGGGCTGCCTCCTGCACGCCCCACACTGGGGACCAAGCCCCCAACCTGGGCCTGTGCCCTGACCGGGATCGAACCCTGACCTCCTGGTTCATAGGTCGGTGCTCAACCCCTGAGCCACGCGGGCGGGGATGATGGTAACTGTCTTGCCCACCGTCCTGCAGAGAGTTGCCTGCAAACGTGTGTTTGTGTGGAAGACTTCATTGCCCAGTGGCCCGAGGCATTCTGGGTAGGCGGCGGCCCGGGGCATTCTGGGTGGGCGGCGGCCCGGGGCATTCTGGGTGGGTGGCGGCCCGGGGCATTCTGGGAAGGCGGCGGCCCTGGCCGGCTGGAATGTGCCCGTCCTCCTGCGCACGGCGCCGGGCTTGTCTTCGCACCTGTGACGCCTGAAGGACTCGCCGAGGTCTGGGCGCGGTGAGTCCGGGACCCGCCGGGTAGACGACTTCATGCGGACCCGTGAGCCCGCAGAGGCAGGAGGCGTGGCGGGGGGTCTCGGCCCTACGCCCACCGCAGCCCAGGCCCAGGCCCGCCCTCCCGCCCCGCGCGGCTCCGGGCAGAGGGCGCTGCTCTCCGGTAGGCCCCTGCCCAGCCCCAGGCCCAGCGGCGCCTGGAGGGCCCTGGGGACCCGAGCAGTGACATAGTGGTTTGTGTAGGAGTTTCCTTTTGCTCCCAGGGCCGGGCATGGCGTTGGCATCCCTCCGGGTGCCCCCCCCTCCCTCCTCCCCGCTGCTCTGCAGGCTTGACATCTACTCCCACGAGTCTCTGCCCCGCCCCCCCCAGGGAGGACAGGGGGCAATTAGGTGGTAATTGCTCCGCGCAGTCAGCTCGCAGCTGCTGGAGGCCTGACCCTCCCGCCCCCTCCTCGGGAACCTCGAAACCGCCTTCTCCCCACTTTCCCGCAGGCAGGCTTACCCCCGGCACCCCGTCCTTCCGTCCGTCCGGGAGCCTGGTGATGGAGCCCTGCATGCAGGGAAGGGCCGGGACAGGGCATTTCCTCTCGTGGGTCAGGACCTGTCCCCTTGCTGAGGACTGTTTTCCTCCGGGAGGGGCGCTGACGCGGGGACACGGGAGTCGGGGGGCGGGGGGCAGAGCGTGGACGAGCCCCTGCTTGCCGCCTCCTGCCTTACAACCCCTCCCTGCGTAGGTGGGCGCCTGGCCCGTTCTGGGGGTGCTGAGCCCCTTCGTCATGAAGGGTTTAGAAAGGGGGGTGCTGGCCCCGTGAGGATTCGGGGTGTCTGGCTGTCCCGGGGAGGCGGAGGTGGCTGCGGGTGATACGTGGAGCTGCTCGCCTGTTTTTAGATGCTGCACACGAATTTGGGGTGTGTGTGAACGAATCTGATAAACATGTTCTGGTGTGGGCGTTCTTCTGCTCATTTAAAGCCGTTTCACCAAATACGCTCGTCAGAAACGGTCAGAGAGCTTCGCTGAGGACACTTCCCAATTCCTTCAGCAGAAGCCAGAGCCACCCTGCTCTGTGGATAGAGCGTCAGCCCCCGGACTGAAGGGTCCCGGGTTCCATTCGTGGTCAGGGCACGTTCAGATGGTAACTTTCATGCTCACATGGATGTTTCCCTCTCTCTCTCTCTCTCTCTCTCTCTCTCTCTCCCTCTCCCTCTCCCTCTCCCTCCCCCTTCCTCTCTCAAACCAGGGAAAGCATGTCCTCAGCTGAGTCTTGGAGAAAAAAGCAGCCGCCCTCACAGCTCTCAGCACTTAGGACGTTTTAAGGGTTTTAGGAGTTGTGTGCCGTAAACTGGGACAGAGACCAGACATAGTTCTTATCACAGTGTCCCCCGAGGGAGTCGGAGCCCACGTGGGAGAACTGGTGGGTAGAACCCACTCCCACCAGCCCCAGCTCAAGCAGAAGAAAGGCCACGCCCCTTGTTTTGGGGGCTAAAGAGGAAGCCTGGGCATATCCGCTTGTCCTTTCCTGAGCAGAGGGGACAGGCCCACGGGGGTCTGTGGGGGGAGAAGCCCCCAGCTCTCCCTTCTCTTTCCCCTAGCTCCCTCCTTTGGGGTTGGGAGGGGCCTGGGCTGCTGGGAGGTAAAGGAGGAAATTTGCTAAACCTCCAGGGGCTGTGGGCGGGGCTCAGTGGGACCTTCCTGTCGTGTGATGAGGACCTCAATCCCCGTCAAGACGGGCTGACCCTGCAGCTCCGCGCCGCTCATGAGGTGGGTTTGTTGGTAAGGGCAGTTCCCAGGCTCCCTGTGCTGGGTACAGACTCGGTCCGCGTGTGGCCGCACCTTGGGAAACTGCCCCCTGTGCTTGGGTTTGGGGTAAAGAGCCTGAGCAGGGATCCCGCGGAGACGCCTCCAGGGTGCGGGTCCCCAGGTGGACACAGGTGTCCCACACTCTTCATCAGAGTCCAGGGGGAGCAGCAGGTCCCGGAGGCCCCGCTCTTCTTTTGCCGCCCGTCGGAGTGCCCATTACAGTTCAGAGCGCATTCTAGGAAGAGCTATACTTGCAGAGCACGTGCAGGTGTCCTGGGGCAGAGCATGCTTTACCAGAAGTTTCAGGACAGACGGATGTGGCCACCCTCCAGCAGAATCTGCAGCTCTCTGCTGTCCATGTGTCTGGGGGTCAGAGGAGCTGGGGGGGCAGGAGGAGTCCAGCTGGTGGGGCTTGGGGAACAGTTCAGGCTCAGTATGAGGACTGGGGAGTCCTGGGTTCAGAGCAGACACTCAGGGGCTGGGAGAAAAGGGAAGTGACCGAGAGGGGAAGTCTGGCTGCCATTGGTCGGGTCAGCGGCTGTGGTGCTCAGGGGGTTCCTGCAGCCACTGTTGTTTCCGTTGTCGTGGTGACGGGAGGAGAAATACAGTACGCCCAGTGCAGGTGCACCGGGTGGCGTGGGCTGCCTCCCCCACACAGCCCTGGCCGCCGGGCGGTGACCTAACCCCTCCGAGACGCTAGCTGAGAGTTCTGGGGTGCGGAGATCAGACCGTGGCAACTCTGAACTTGGGGGCTGCGGGCATCGCCCAGGTGGGCCCTTCCTGTTGTCACAAGGAAGCTGGGCCTCTCGGAGGGAAAGGGGGAGGAGGGTGGGTGGGAGGTAATCAACCAGAGAGCTTGTGTGCATGGAGGCATGACCCATGGGCACAGACGGGTGGTGAGGGCCTGGGGGAGGGGGGCTAGAGGGGTCAATGGGGGAAGGAGGGGCCATATGTAATACCTTCAGCAATAAAGATTACAACCAAACTATATCTGAGCCCTACCGGTGTGGCTCAGGGGTTGAGCATCGACCTATGAACCAGGAAGTCACAGTTCGATTCCTGGTCAGGACACATGTCTGTGTTGTGGGCTTGATCCCACTGTGGGATGTGTAGAAGGCAGCTGATCAAGGATTCTCTCTCGTCATTGATGTTTCTCTCTCTCGTCCTCTCCCTTCCTCTCTGAAATCCATAAAATATATATATATATATATATATATATATATATATATATATATATAAATATCTGAAGGTCTGTAAAACTATGAGTAAATAAAAAAGAGACATGAAAAATTACAATTCCACCACCAGAGACAGTCAATGTTAACATCTGTTGTATATTTCTTCCAAATAATGTTCGTGCATGGATGTGGCATCAGGGCTGGTAAAAAAAAGAAAAGAATAAAAGCTGGGCCTGGGCTCGGTTGGGTCCCTGGGTCCCTTTCCTGTCCCCTTCGCTTCCCTGCCACTGGCAGCCCCAGCCCCAGCGGGTGCCCCTGATCGCGCTGAGGAGGCTCGGTGCTGGGGCCCGGGACCTGCTGCTGCTCCGCCCGGGGCTCTGGTGCGGAGCTGCGGCAGCTGGTGGGGAGGGGGTCAGGCCTCTCATTCAGAGCCGCTGGAGCCTCAGAGCCACCGGCTATACACGCCCCAGGGGCTGTTCCTCCATAAGGGGCCCAAGGTGGGGGCCCAGGGCCCCGGGGGCTGGCAGTCCTGGTATAGATTTCTAGCCTGTCCTTGTCTAGGAGGTGGGAGCACTCATGCCCACTGCAAAGACTTTTGTAAGTACCTGGGCTGCCCCTGGCGCATAGTAGGTGCTCGGTGAGTGGCACACAGTAGGTGCTCAGTGAGCGGGGCCTTTGCCTCTGGCTCAAGGGCCAGTGCAAGAGGCCTCCATTTCTGATGCACTTACATGCCTCTGAGGTCACCCCAGGCCCATCCTGTATCGGAAGTGTCAGGGCCAAGAGCATTCGGCAACCCGCAGCTCTCTGCTGTGCATGAGTCCAGAAGCTTCCCTCTCCCGCTGTCTCCGCTGTCAGGCCCCGACCCAGCACCATCGCCTCTTGCCCGCATTCCTGCAATTGCCTCAGAACCGGGCTCCCGCTGTCCTGGGCGCTGCCCTCTTCCCACCAAGCAGCCAGAGGGACCTTTCAACATCATGAGTCAGCGGCATATGTCCTCCGCTCAGGGCGGCCAAGCCTGCAATCTCCCTGAGCCCGGCCCTCAGGGACCCTCCTCGAGGCCGCTCTTCCCTCCCTCCCTGTTCCTCCTGCTGCACCCACTCTGGCCCCGGCTGCACCCTCTCTGGCCCCAGCTGCTTCTCGGGTCTGCGGAGCATGCGCTACCCCAGGACATTTGCACGTGCTCTGCCCTCTGCCTGGGTGTTCCTCCCCAGGGCATCTCTGTGGCTCGTGCCTCGTTTCCTTGGGCTGTCTGCTCAGCGTTCCCTATCTCCATCACTTCCTGTCCTCTTTACTTTCTTTGAATCCCTTATCACAACCTGAAATGCACACTTCCCTGTTTCTGTCTCGCCTGCCACAGGGGTTCCATCCCCACGGAACCCCAGAGCCTGGAACACTGCCTGGCGTGGGGTGTGCTCTAGATGATGTGCATTAAGTGAATGAGTGAGTGGGTGGAGGAGCGTTTCACACGGATTCAAATACTATGCATTCAGTGAAAATGCTCATGTTTGGTCATCCGTAGGGATGTTTTCCGGCAAGGTGTTTTGCTGGTCTGTTCGCCATTGCCATGGCCAGCGTGGGCACCTCTGTACGGCCCGCTGGGTGTGGGCACCTGCCCAGCCCTCCCTCAGGTGGTGAGGAGAACAGCAGGCTGGGCGCAGGCGGAAGGTCTGCACAGACTGTGTGGAGGCCTGTCGTCCAGTTGCCGACTGCGAGCTCCGTGTGTTCGGTGGTGGAGCCCGAGGCGGGGCTGTGGCAGGAAGGGGTGGGGGCCACAGGAGAGGAAGATGGCCGGCAGGTAATGAAATCATTTCCTCCAAGGCCCCCGTGGACATGAACGTTCGCATCTGCGACGGAGAGGCAGATGCGAGGCACCACGGGGAGGGGACGTGTCCTAATGGGACGCACTCACACCATCCGGCAGCTTCGGCGCGACGCCAGTTGCCCCTGGTGACCCTGTGGGTCCTTTCTCCACGTCCCTCTGTTTCTCCTTAAGACTGGGTGTGGCCCCCCAGTGTGGCTCAGGGGCTGAGCATCGACCTAAGAAGCAGGAGGTCAGGGTTTGATTCCTGGTCAGGGCACAGGCCCGGGTTGCCGGCTCAGTCCCCAGTGTGGGACGTGCAGGAAGCAGCCAATCCATGATTCTCTCTCAGCATTGATGTGTTTTTTTTTCTCTCTCCTTCTCCTTCCTCTTTGAAATCAATAAAAAAATATAAAAAAAGAGTCAGTGTGAGCCTTCAGGGAAGGTTCACTCAGAGCAACGTGGGGAAACTGAGGGAACAGCTATGAACTTTAACCTCCCACATGAAACAGACTCCCAGTTGCAGTGGAATTGTGGGGTTGGCCGGCCTGGGGGGGCGGGGGGACCCGCTGGGAGCCATCGCCTGTCCGTGGGAAACGAAGCTCCCACCCAGTGATGAAGAGGAAAGGAAAACGCAGCTAACACAACACGGGGCCTGCCAAAGTCAGCGCCTGATCCCCAGCGAGCCCAGCCCTTCCCCGGAGCCAGGGACTCCGGATCTGTGGCTGCCCTGCCCCTCCCGCTGGGCTCCCCCCCTCCCCCCAGGAGCCCTGCCCGCAGCCCCCTCCCCGGGCCTGCAGGAGCTGGACCCCGGGAACTCTGCGAGAGCACAATGGCCCACTCAGGGTGCGAAGGCCGGCGTCACGTCGCTCACGGAGGGCGCACCTCCCCGCAGCTGCCGGTAATGAGGCGGCCGGCCCTGAGAGCGGCCTGTGTGCGCTTTGTTCTGCGCTGGCAGCTGATGGAGGAGCCAGAGGGACGGACCGATCGGATGTCTCACTCCAGGGACCATCCACATCCTTCCTGGGCGGGAGGGGCAGGTGACCGGGACACCGGACGCTCGGCGAGGGGGTGGCTTTCCTGCCTTGGCTCGCGTAGCGGGCTTTCATGGACAGACAATGACCTTCAGAGAAAACAATGACCTTTGCAGCCATCTCCCCGCCCTGGCAGCGCAGCAGCCAGCTCAGCTCCAGCAGCTTTCCTCTCGCCTTTCCGAGCGAGTGGAGCAACTGCCGAGAGAGGAAGGAGCTTTGTCTGAAAAGCGCCCCCGTGTCTGGCAGCCTGGTGCTCTGTCCCCACCATCGCTAAGGCAGAAGGAAACGGAGAGAGGAGATCCGATTGCAGCCTGGGAGCGGGTACCCGTGGGGCCGTGCTCCTGCAGACCTGTGCTCGGAGACGGGTGTCCCGGGGAGCCGTCCCGGGGTCCCCAGATCTGACACCCCAAGGTTAAGCCCTGAGGATGTGGAGCTGAGGGCAGGAGAGGGTGAGACACTGGACATTCCCCTCGAGGACACCCTGTCCTGCGGCTGCCCCCGAGAAGCAAGTGGAAGTCACCCGAACGGAGTCCTGAAGTACTTGACCGCCCTGTGCATGGGCCTTCTCCTCCAGGGCGCCAGGCGTTGCTTTGAGAACGCTGGTGGTTGGGTTTAGGGCAGGGGTGGGCAAACTTTTTGACTCGAGGGCCACAATGGGTTCTTAAACTGGACCAGAGGGCTGGAACAAAAGCATGGATGGAGTGTTTGTGTGAACTAATATAAATTCAAAGTAAAGGAGCAGAGGGGAGAGCAAGAGAACCGGATAGAACAGCCAGATCCGGCCCGCGGGCCGTAGTTTGCCCACGGCTGGTTTAGGGAGACATGGGCTTGTGGGCCCACTCCCTCCTGCGCTGCCTGTGAGTCTTGTCTGTGCCCTGGCTGGGATGGACCTGCAGCCGTGGAGCATCGATGGGGACGGTGCTCTCTCAGTGAGCCGCCGCCAGGCAGGGAGGCCAGTGTCCCTGCGCCCTTGGTCTCTTCCATATTCATCTTCTTTTTCTCTAAACTTGCTTTTTAAAAATATATTTTTATTGATTCAGTGAGGAAGGGAGAGAGGGAGAGAGAGAAACATCAGTGATGAGAGAATCATGGATCGGCTGCCTCCTGCACGCCCCCCACTGGGGATGGAGCCAGCAACCCGGGCCTGTGCCCTGACCAGGAATCGAACCCTGACCTCCAGGTTCATAGGTCAACACTCAACTACTGAGACACCATTTGTTTGCTTCCATTTAGTTTCACTTTCTCCCCACATCCTCCGTCTCTCACGCTCCTGCCTTGTTGGCTTCGTGAAGGCCAGCCTGCGATGCTGTGCTTCCCCTCCCTCTGCTCTGCATGCGCCTGTCCCCTCAGTGCCCGCGTCCCTGCTCCGCGCTCTTGGCTTATGGTGGCCGCCGGGGCGTTTCTCTTCTCAGGACCAGGTCACTGTCCCCTCCACCCTGGCCAGTGCCCGGGACCCACACAAGGACTGGTCTTTCCCAAGGAGGATTCCAGTTCTACTCGGAGAGGAGGCAGCAAGACCAGGGGGCTGGGAGGCGGACACATTTCGGTCAAATCCTGATTCTGCTACTTAAAAGTTGGGCTATTTTTTGTTGTTGTTAATCCTCAACCAGGGATCCATCTTTTCCATTGATTTTTAGAGAGTGAGAGGGCGGGAGGGCGGTGAGGTGTCGGGGGGGCGGGGGGAGAGCCAGAGAGAAAGATCGATGTGAGAAGGACACATCAGTTGGTTGACTCCTTCCTGCATGCTGGATCAAACCCCAAACCCAGGTATGCACCCTTGGCCAGGAATCAAACCCACGACCCTTCGGTGTGTGGGCCGAAGCTCTAACCACTTACCCACCCCGGCCAGGGCGAACGCTGGGCTGTCTTGAGGAGACTTGCCCCTGGAGCCTCGGTCGCCCCGTTTGGGAAGCAGACAGGACGTGACGTCAGTGCTTCTGTGCGGCCTGGATGAAGTGCGTGACGCGGAGGGTCTCGCTCTGAGCCCGGCTACGGAAGCTGTGCGACCACTGGTCCCTCTCCGCTTCGCTTTTCCCGATGGCACCGACGGACGGGCCCAAGCAAGGCACCGGAGCGAGGAGAGACTGTCTTAACGGCTGTGTCACGTGACCATCACGCTAAAGCGACCACCACAGTAACACAGGAAACGTCCGTTGAAGGGTGTTATGTATAGTATAGGGATTCGGTGAAGTTTATTGCATGTGTCACTCATTGAGGGTTTAACGTCTCTGCGAGGTATGTCATAGCCCACGCCCCCTTTACAGCGGAGCCTTGGGGAACCTCTACGGTCACAAGTGGTCTCGCGCATCTGTCTCTCGGCTTCTTTGGCCTCAGTTCTAGGTGTGGAATAGCGGGTCCCCGGGTTTGCGAGTCTGGCCACGCTGCCCCCTAGGAAGGTTACACAGGGTTAATTCCCACCGACAGGCCTGAGAGGGCCCACTTCCGGCTGCGGGCAGCAATGTGGGATAGCGTCCTTTAACCTCTGCCCATCTGATAAGCCCAGACTAGCATCTTGTTGTTTTAGCTGGCGTTCCTTCAATCGTCAGGGAAGCGAGGCATTTTTCCCTCACTGGTCGTTAGTGCTTCTTCTCTGATGAATCCCTGTTTTATGCCATGTGACCGTTTTCTCCATTGTATCATTGGGGACTTCTTTCACGGTAAGTTTCTAAGTGCAGGGATTTGACACTTACCCAGTTCGTAATCTGTCTTTCAACTGGGCTCGATTGCACTCGCCTGGTCTCCCGCTCTGTGGCCATGTAGAAGCTCTGCCGTCGGCTCTGCCGTCTGTATTTATGGTGTCTGACCCCGTACCTCGAAGGCCTTTCCTGGGGCCAGACGGTTTCCCAGAGTCTGGAGGCCACGAGGAGCCGATGGGTTGAGGCACATTTGGAAACCAAAAGGTAAAAGACATCAGTTATAAAAAATACTCTTCGCGCTTCCCCAGGAAATTCTTTCTTTTCCAGAACAACATTAGAAAAAATTTCATGTAGCCCGGCCAGTGTGGCTCAGTGGCTGAGCATCGACCTATGAACCAGGAGGTCCTGGGTTCGATTCCTGGTCAGGGCACATGCCTGGCTTGCGGCTCGATCCCCAGTGGGGGGCATGCAGGAGGCAGCCAATCAATGATTCTCTCTCATCATGGATATTTCTATCTCTCTCGCCCTCTCCCTTTCTCTCTGAAATCAATAAAAATGTATTTAAAAAATATTCTTCATATATGTTGATTAGAATACACATACCTGCATAAAGTTAGATATTTCTCCTTGGCTACGTTCTTCAGTAAGAACAATAAAGAGGTTGTAAATATATTGGTTTATCCATTGTAGTTCTAGTAACAGAAGTGTATTGCAAAATAATGTGTATCACGTGTGCACGTACAACAGTCGTTTCCCATGCAGCGTTGTTATAATCTTCACAGAAACATGGCAGGGTCACTGCCCTCACCTTCCCTGTCAGGTGAGGACACTGAGGTCCCCGTGGCTGAACGACTGGCCTAATGTCACCCCATCAGTGACGGCAGTCAGGGCTCAAACGTGGTCTTTAAAAATCCAGCGTTCCTCCCAGTTGTCAAGATAGGAAGTAGGCCCGCCCTGGCCAGGTGCAGCTCCGGGAGGAGTTCTGGGTTCAATTCCCAGTTGGGGTGTGTACAGGAAGCTGCCAACCAGTGTTTCTCTCTAACGCTGGTATTTCCGTCTCTCTCCCTCACTCTCCCCCCCCCCTCCCTCTCTCTCAATAAAAGGCACATGCTCAGGTGGAGAAAAATATTGTAAAAGCTCGTCTGGCTCTGCGGGTCAGTGGGGCTGCTCAGAGTCCGACGTTCGGGAGCGATGGCCGCGTCTCAGCCGTGGGTGTCGCGTGGCTTCCGTATCAGTTGTCAACGACAGTGCTGGCCGCTGCCCTGCGCAGGCTTGTCATTTCCCGCCTCCCGCCGGCCACCTGCGTGCCAGGGTGCCCCAGCGTCTGGCTCTGACCTTCCAGCCCCACTGCCCTCCGCTCCGGGGCCCGTGGCTCCGGGTGACCACCTGCCTCGCGCACGTCACTCAGTCGTGGCTCAGATGCCACCTTCCGAGAGGACTCCCTGCCAGCTGTCTGCGCCGGCTCTCTGTCGCCTTCGCTGCCTCGTTCCCCTGCGTGGGCTGATCGCTGCCGGGACGGGACGACTCACTCACCTGCTTGTCCTTCATGTCCTCGCTCAGCAGACCGTGAGCCGTGGGAGGAGCGGACTCTGTCTTGGGCCTTGCCGTGTCCTCAGGGCCCAGAACAGTGCCTGGCACACAGTAGGTGCTCGGCATTCGCTGCGTGGACGAGTGAGTGAGCGGGATTGAAGACGAGTCGGTGCAGGGCAGACGGGCCTCGACCACAGGAAGGGAAACCAGAGGACAGCCTCCCAGCCCCGCCTGCAGCCACCCAGGCTTGGTTGTACAGGAGGGAGCGGGCACCCAGGCGCAGGAACTTCCTGCCGGGGTGGCTGGGCCCCGGGAGCAGGTTGGGGCATCGACTGCTTTCTGCGGTAGCCTGGGGGGTGCCCCTCCTCGTCTGGAAATGGAGCCTCGGGTTTGCACTAGGCTTGTCAGAGGCAGGAAGAAGGCCAGGCTGCAGCCGCGGTCACGGCCGGGACGGACCCGCAGTGTGTGCGAGTGCGGCTTTCCTCTCGCTGGGACTTTGTTTTTAAATCCTCATCCGAGGATATGTTTTCATTGATTTCCAGAGAGAGGGAAAGACGGAGAGAAACATCAATGTGGGGGAAACATCAATTGGTCGCCTCCGCAGGAGCCTTGATCAGGGCCCGGCCAAGGTGGAGCCTGCAACCGAGGTCCATGCCCCCGACCCAAATCAAACCCAGACCCTTCCGACAGAGGCCCGTTTCTGTCCACTGAGTGAACCGGCTCGGGCTCTTGCTCTGACTTTTTAAAAAATGTAATAGATATATATTTATTTAATATGTTTTTATTGCTTTCAGAGAGCGAGGGAGAGAGAGAGAGAGAAACATCAATGATGAGAGAATATCATGGATCAACTGCCTCCTGCACATCCCACAATGGGGATAGAGTCCGCAACCCAGGAATCAAACTGTGACCTCCTGGTTCCTAGGTTGATGCTCAGCCACTGAGCCGCACTGGCCGGGCTACATAATACACTTTTATTGGCTTCAGAGAGAGAGAGAGAGAGAGAGAGAGAGAGAGAGAGAGAGAGAGAAACATCATTGATGAGAAAGAGTCATCGATCAGCTGCCTCCTGCACGCCCCACACTAGGGATCGAGCCTGCACCCCGGGCCTGTGCCCTGACCAGAATGGAGCCCGGGACCCTTTGGTCCACAGGCGGACACTCTATCCACTGAGCCACACCAGCTGGGCTCGCTCCAACTTTCCATGGAGTCGGAGTTCCTGTGCCGCGGGGACTCCGCTTTAGCCAGGCTGTTCCTCGCTGGCCCTGTGAAGCTGTCTGCTCCTGTGCTGCCCTTTGGCCTTGGTCTCCCGGTGAGCCCCCTGCACAGCGTGGCCACCTGGGAGTCCCAGTACCGCCGGGTCCCAGGCTGTTGGCATCACTAGGCGGGGCCAGGCGGGGCCGCCCCATCAGCCTGCGGCCTTGTGCAGGCCTGTGAGGCTGCGGGCAGCCTGGAGCTGGTGACAGACCAGGCACCTCCCTCCCCCGGGGCTGTGGCTCCGTGTTCCCACAGCATTCCATCGAGGAGTGGACGCCGCCGGAGGAAGCATGGAAACCTGCATCTCGGCCTCTGACCTCGGCATAGCTCTCGGTTCCCGGGGGCACGTGTGCACGCACTGCGGGGGAGGGCAGGCGGCGCGCTCCTGGCCCCAGGGCAGCAGGGGCTGAGGTCTCAGTGCACACGGGCGTGCGGGGCACACGGGGAACAGCTCACGCCAGGTGGCACCTGGACGCTGCTCCCGGGGCGCGGCGTGTCCGCAGCAGGGCCTCCCCGCGTCCTTGGAGACGCCCGCACGCGGCGTTGCATCAGCCTCTTCCCACTTGGACGTCAGCGCTGCTCTGTGGCCTGTTGGTGGAGAGCCATCTTCCTCGCCTGCGGGCCAAGGTCCCGGGTGGCCTTCTCTTTCCCTCTGTCCACACACTATTCCCACGTCTCTCATCTCGTGTCGTAATCTCTCTTGTTACATGAAGCCTCAGACTTCTCCTAAGTGATTGCTTACAAAGACAGTATTTAGAAATTGTTTATACAGTTATTTTTAGCGGGAAGCCACGCAATGAGCTCCAATTGTCGCCTTTCCAAGATTCCAGGGGCTGGGAGGGAATTCTGCCGAATTCTAGGGACCAAGGCCAGCGCCGCCCTCCTCGGCCGGTCCTGGGGGCCGCCACCGCGTCTGCCAGCGCCGCCAGGACCGAGGGCCGCGGAGCGAGCCTCCGTGCCACGCTGCCCCGTGGGTAAGCCGCGGCTTTGGTCAGTTCAGCGCCCAGCACGGTGCCTGGCGTACGGCGGGTGCTCAGCAGGTGCGCACTGAGTGAGGAGCAGCTCCGCCTCTGGTGGCCCGTCGGACACGGTGGGAGACCAGTACCTGCTGCTGCAGCCGCGCGTGCGCGCTTGTGTTCTCTTGGCTGCAAGGAGGGGTCTGTGACCCTGTCTTTCGGGAGGAGCAGCACAGTGGCTGACAGTGCAAGCTCTGCTGGTCCTGGGTCAGAGGTCAGCGTGGCGGGCAGCTAGGGGTGGGGGAATGGCGCCTGCGCTGGGCGTCCGGAATCGGCCGGGTGTGGCACTTCACGTGCACACGTCTGCCCTGAGCACCGTTCGGGGTGTGTGATTCTCTATTAAGGTTTTGTTTTCATTTTTACGAAGTCAGACTCTGGAGCTAATTGCCTAGGTTCGTATCCCGGCTCACCTGTTCGTTTTCTCTCTGGGCGCCTGGGACCAGTCACTTAACATGCGTGTCACAGACTTCCTCCATCCGCACGTCAGCAGTGACAGTCCGTGTATGACAGGGAGTTACATGAATGCACGCATGGTAAACACTCAGTAAACGCCATGACTGCTGTTTTTCAAAAGGTGAGATGTTTTAAGCCTGAGGTAAGCAATGACTTGGGACACATCCTGGGGGTCCTTAGAGCACGCCCCCCAAGCAGGGCCACCCTTCTTTTCTCAAGATCTAGGTTCTTCTTAAAGGTCTCTTTCTATACGTTTGTCTTGAGTCACCTTCCAAAGAGTTAGCTTTAAGGGCCCTGTAATAATGCGTGTTCCCCACATTTTTACTGGAGGAGCTCTGTGAACCCCAGAATCAATAGCAGAGCTTAGGGAATACTCCATCCGTGCTGTCCCATGTGGCGGCCAGGAGCCACAAGCTGCGATGTGAATTAAGAGTGAATTAACTAGAAATGCATGAAGTGAGTCACAGAGGCTGCTTCTCACACGCACCCGCTACTCTCGTGTGTGAGGGCCACGTGTGTGTCCTGCTGCCCCCCCCCCCCGACCTGCACGTGACGGGACTCTCCCACAGCAGAGCTCCTGTTGGATAGCACGGCTCCAGCGAGCTCCTCACTTCTACACACGCGTGGAAATACCGAAGTCCAGAGAGGTGACATGGCTACCCAAGGTCACACAGCTGGCGACCAGACGCCGTACGGTGCGAGTCCTTGGCTTCCACACCCAGGTGTTCCCATTGGCCACAGAGACATGCAGGTGCACAGGCCTCCCTGCCCGTCCTGGGCCATCGCGCTGGCTGCGGATCGTCCGCTCCGACACGTGTCTGCGCTTGAAGGACTGTGTCTCCGTTTCACTAACGGGACTGCATTTCATTCCAGGGCCTTTCCTCGGGGACTCGGGTCACGCTTACTGCACGCAGAGGGCAGCACGTTAGAGTTCATGATAATGGCCGACGCTCACTGAGCCTTTACCATTTTCCACAGACGCTCATTTCCTCGCAGTGAGGTGCGCACTGAGGAAGGCAAGACAGAAAGGTTACTTGGTGCGTGGGGGCGCAGGAGCAAGGGGTGGCCTTGGGGATGGAGCCGGGTGCCCCCTGCACTTGCTGGGCAGCTGCGTGTGGGCCTGTGCCGGGTCCTGGTGAAGCTGGGCGGAGGGAGAGGACGAGCAGGCAGGCAGCCCGGCCAGGAGCTGGAGGAAGACGCGTCCTGCAGCTCTAGTACCTGCTCCACACGGGATCCGGGTTTGGCTGTCTGCATCTCTGCACCCACCTTTCCTCTTCCTTGTTTTTGAAAAACAAATCCCCCAAAGTGAGACTCTCCAACGAGAAATGGCCGTCCGACCGCGGTGCCTGTTCGGGCAGCCTGCCCCGCCTGGTCACGGTGGGGGTGGGGGTGGGTGGGGGTGGGGGCTCGGAGTCGCTGGGATGGGCTCCCAGGACCCGGGTCCTTGACTCGGGGTGCAGGTGAGTGAAGGGAGGCGAGCAGGCAGCCTCTCCAAGCTCCGGTTCCAGTTCTGAGCTCCCGCCACCCGGCTTTCTCACGAGGCCCCCAGTTAAGTACGTCTGTGACGTCGTCACTGAGATGAGAGGATGTATGTTTTTAAGAGCTGAGAGGTTCAGCTGCTGATTTCATGGTTTGGCAGCCATCGGGTTCAGTTCTTGAACAACATCCTTGCCCACACTTGCCCGTGCAACCGCACTGGCACCGGCTGGGACCAGCGGTGTTTGAACTGGCTGGGCTGGCACCTGGCCCCCTGAAACTGCAACAGAATGGGGTTCAGACTCCCAGGCCAGCTGCCCGGGCTGGGCGGGGCCTCCTGGGCTGACCTGGTGGCAGGACCTGGTGGGTGGAGCTGTCCCTCGTTCTGAGGGAGAAGGGGGTGGTTTTGGGTGTCAGCTCCTGGCTGGAGGGGTTCCTGAGAGCGGGGACTCCATGGGGTCCTCCACGAATTTCTTCTGAGGCTTTCACATGACCTTTGCAAGGGCACGGTTTTAACTAAACACGAGGCTCACGCTAATTGGCGGTTTTAAAGTGACTGCTGTGCAGTATCATGAGGTTTATCTGGCGAGTATGTCATTCAGAGGTCACGGCTGGTGAGCGGGCTCGGGGCCCTGAGAAGGGGCGGGGGGTGCGTCCTCGCCGAGGGCCCTCGCGCTCGGGCCACCCAGACGCCGGGCGCATGGGAAGTTAAACGATTTAAGACAGCTTTTGACATGGGAAGCACATCGAGGATCCCAGAATTCCTTGTGTTTACACTGATCGGAGACGACCTTTTCTCCCATCTCCCCTCATTCCTAAAAGGCATTGTTAAAGTGACAGGACTTAGCTTAGCTTAAAACCCGGGCTAGACCTTCAGAACCTCTGTGCTGAGTCAGAATGGAAGGAAGCATTCTAACTCCCACGTCCTGTGCACATGGGGTTTGCCTCTGCTCAGCCCGACCTTGCCTCCTGCCTCCCAGTGCACAGAGGGGAGCTCCTGAGGCCGCAGCTGCGCCTGCTGTAGGGTGAGTCCCGGTCCTCGGGCCTCAGCCTCTCACACGCTGAGCTTTGCCTTCTTTGAAGGTCGGCTCCTGCTCTGGCCGGTGTTGCTCAGTGGATAGAGCGTCGGTTCGCAGACGGAAGGGTCCTGGGTTTGATTCCAGTCCAGGGCACGCACCTCGGATGCAGGCTCCATCCCCACCCTGGCGGCAGCCAACTGCTGTCTCTCACATGATGTTTCTCTCTCTGTCTCTCCCCTTCCTTCCACTCCCCCTGAAAATCAACAGAAAAATATCCTCGGGGAGGATTAACACAAAGAAGAAGAATGTCAGCTCCTTGGGGATGGAGCCTTCCCTCCCCTCCCCTCCCCTCCCCCGGAGCTTCCTTACAGGGAAAGGGGGGAGGGAGGGGTGGGGGCAGGCCAGTCCTGCGAGGCTCAGATCCTTGTGCTTTTATTGCTCTTCTCAGCTCCCGAGACAGACGCACTCGGCCTCCCCAGGACCCTCATGCCACACACTGCGACTGGGGGCAGCGTTCGCAGGTGGGGTGGCTGGTTAGGACAGCCTCTGCGTCTCCGCCCCACCCCCGCCCTTGGTTTTAAAAATCATGACTCAGGAGTTGCTTTACAGCGTTTGCCGAGGACT
Organism: Plecotus auritus; assembly: GCF_963455305.1. Lineage (NCBI taxonomy): Eukaryota > Metazoa > Chordata > Mammalia > Chiroptera > Vespertilionidae > Plecotus > Plecotus auritus. The sequence continues at coordinate 177,990,646 of NC_137774.1, read as the reverse complement.
GGCCTCAGGAGAAACATTCCTCCGGCCCTCGGCCCTCACCTGGGATGACGGGCAAGTCCCTCCTATGGAACGTTCGGAACTGCTGAGGACATACGTGTTCCCATAAAGCCGTTAGCGCCTAGAAAGCTGTAATAAAACCTCACAGAGCACTGGAAGCAAGCCGTCCTCACGGCTGCAGGATACCGTTCCCGGGCGGACAAGTTTTCCCTGAAAACAGCGGGCTCTTTCTACCTGGGTGTCGGCTGGCCAGGAGGCAAGGCCCTCCAAGGCGTCGCGCGCGTCTTCCTTCCCGCCTTCCCATGTCGCTCCCGGTACCTGCAGAGCCTCGGGCTCACCTGCGCTGGCTGAGTCCCCGTGCATCTCTCTCACCGGCATAAGGCGACGCTGCAGCCGCGTCCGCTCTCTCCCGACGGCTCCACAGCAGGCAGTCGGGATAATTTCTGCACAGCAGGTGCCCGTCCAGGTTTCCGCGCTGAAGCCACGACTTCCCGGCTGACACTGTGGCTGTTGGCTCAGGTGGACGGTGCGGTCTGTCCCGACGCGGGACCATCGGCTGCTGACCCAGGCCTGCTGCTCCGTCCTCACTGCCCGTGAAACACACCCTGTTCACGAGCTCGTCTGCAGTCCCTGGGAGAGCACCCGTGGGTCCTGAAACCAAGAACAGACACGTTCCTTCACTCGTGGGTCCAGAAACCAAGAACAGACACGGTCCTTCACTCGTACGGACATCCATCAACTCAGAGAAACGGCCGCGGGACCAAGAAGCAGCAAGAGCTGTGGTGCCCCTTGGCGTCTTAAATCGCTCACGTGAGTTCACTTTTTTAGTTTTAAAATTAAAATTTTTCACTTACAAGAGTTTCCTACTCTGGTTGTGGAATATTCAGAAAACATGGAAGGGGATTTAAAACATAAAGATTGCCCTGGCTGGTGTGGCTCAGCGGACAGAACATCGGCCTGCGGACCAAAGGGTCCCGGGTTCGGTTCCGGTCAAGGGCATGTGGTTGCAGGCTCCTCCCCAGCCCAGGCCCTGGTCAGGGCTCATGCGGGAGGCAGCCAGCCGATGTGTTTCTCTCACATGGATGTTTCTCTCTGTCTTTCCGTCTGTCTTCCCCTCTCTATAATATCATCGGGTGAGGATCAAAAAAAAAAAAAGCAAAGATGAAAGGAATCTCACCAGTGATCAATATTGTTCAGTTTATTGCATCTCATCATATGCACGTGCGATGTTTGGACAACACACACACGCACACACTTACATATGTGCACCCTGCTCTTTTTACTTAATGCTTTAGCATAAACATTTTTTCATGTCATTAAAAATCTTATAAACATCACATTTAATGCTGACGGTTGAGTGCTTGTCCCATAATCTACCAGCCCTCCCGTTAGTGGACATTGAGATTGTTCTCTAACGTTGGCTATTATAAATAAGGCTTTTAGGAAGCACTTTGTGCTTAAAGCTTTGTTTATATTTTGCTTAATTTCCTAAGGAGGGGTTCTCGGAAGCAGGGTTGCTGAGTCAGGGTGTGGGGTATTTTTAGGGCTCTGATACATAGTTTCAAATTGCGTTCCAACTGTGTCCTGCCAGTTTGTACTGCTGCTCGCCAGCCGGTGCCAGCTAGTGGGAGTGTGAGCCATCACAGCGCCCTCACGTGGGCGTGTGGATCCCATCCCCCGCAGGGCTGGCCCCGGAGCCCCTGGTAGCTAGTCAGTCAGTCATTTACCTTTTCCATCCATTGTATCGACTTTAAAAGGAAGGAATTTCTATGTTGGCTGATAGATTTAACAGAGACTTGGATTTACAAAGAACCCCCCACAGGACTAGTTCAGTGAAACAGGTTGGCAGGCATATCTGCTGCTTCCCCTCCGATTGTAGAGATGCTGTTAGCTCACAGATTAAAAAACTAGAAAAAAATCTCCCCTAAAAACATACTGCTTTGAGACCCGGCTGGTGTGGCTCAGTGGTTGAGCATCGACCTAGGAACCAGGAGGTTACGGTTCGATTCCCAGTCAAGGCACATGGCCGGGTTGTGGGCTATCTCCAATGTGGGGTGTGCAGGAGGCAGCCAATCAGTGATTCTCATCATTGGTGTTTCTATCTCTGTCTCCCTCTCCCTTCCTCTCTGAAATCAATAAAAGTATACTTAAAAACAAACAAACAGAAAACCACATTCCACTTGGAGGTCTTTGAAGAACAATCCATCCAGAGGAACAATGGTTTTTATTTATTGTTGTTATGACCCAGTGAAGTCTCGGAACTGTTGCTCAGGGCTTGGAACGGGTAGGATTCTCTCCACCCACACCTTGGCCAGGGCGCTACGCCGTCGGAGAGGAAGAGCGCCCTCACAGACTTCACTCACGCGCCTTCGGGAAGATGTCGCGGTCCTCGCCTGGGAGGTGAGGTTGATGGGCCGGGTGGACACAGGTTCCTCCACCTACAATGTTCTAGGTCTCCAACCGTCTTCAGAAGCGGATGCTGCTGGAGGTTGCGGATTTGAGACTTGGATGCGATGTCGGAGAGAGGACAGTACAATCCAAGTCTGGAAACTTGGTTCAGCCAGCATCTCGACCCCCAGGAGCAGTGGCCCCTGGGCCCTGAGCAGGACCCGGTATTCAAAGAGGTGGGACGGGACCCTCTTCTCCAAAACGGGGAAGGTTGGCTCTCTCCCCAATCTAGTCCGAGATACGGAGCCGTCCGAGGAAAAGATAAACGACAAGACAGGCACCACGTGGCCAGCAGTGGTTGGAGTAACTGCGAGGCCTTGACGTCTGTGTCCAGGAGAGGGCGGGTGAGGGTCGGCGGCTTCGCCAGGGTCATTAAGTAAATCAGCTGTTGAAACCTGAAGGTCAGGCGGAGGAGAGCATGGCCTGGGATGTCTGGCGAGAACAGAGTAACGTGATTGGTTCCCGTGGTGTCACGTAGACACCATGACGAAAACAAACGCTCTCGAAGCTCCGGAGACGCGTTTGGACAGTTACAGGGAGCGAGGCTCTATCTGTGGGACCTTGTTGCCGAGGTGCAGTCTACTAGACTCAACACAGGACATGGAGCCGGGCTGTGCTGAGGGGATGGGCACTGAGTGTCCCGCTCTCGGCGATGACCTCTCTGGGCCGTTCCTGCCCTCCCCTCCCCCCCCCCCCCCGCGCGCTTCTCCCTTCGGTGGGACCCTCCAGACGGAGCCTTGCTCAGAAAGACCCCGCATTGATGCCAGAGACGGACGTTGCTTTAAGCTCCAAGCGAAAGGCCTGCGTTCCGCCAGGGCCTGCCGACGGGACTGGGGAGGATGCAGGTCAGTGATCGTGGCCGAATTCCAAACAGCAGAGCTGCCTGTCCCCACCGAACGTCGGGATCTGCACTGAGAACGTGAAGTCTGCACTTAAAGACTTGAACTGGTCTGGTCGCTGGTCTCTGACCCACCCGCGTGCCTTCTCCTGGGGCTGGGCAGGTCCGTGGGCTGAAAGGACCCGCCCCGCGGTGAGCGTGGTTCCCAAGGCAGCTCCGGAGAGGGGTCCGTGTGTGGGAGCAGGAGGCTCCCTCGGGGCCTGGGTGACCCCGGGAAGACCAGGGTGTGCTTCAGCGACGGGGCGGTAATGGACGCCCAGGCACAGGCGGACTGGCGTGGGGCCAGGGCCCCTCCCACACGGACCGGTTTGTGCTGCAGAGTCTGACGCGCTGGCGCCAGGAGAGACACAAGGAAAGACCTTTATGAAAGCTGGTCTCGCCGGAAAAGCAGGACCCGTGGCGGCCAGGACCTTCAAGCCCAGGCAGGTCCTGACAGTGGCTTCATCTCGATGCTCGTGCCCCTCAGCCCAGCGGCACAGCAGCAGCCACAGCCGGAGCGGCCGCCAGCTCCGGCCCGGCCCGGCCCCCAGGTGCCTCTAGGCCAGGGGTGGGCAAACTTTTTGACTCGAGGGCCACCATGGGTTCTTAAACTGGACCGGAGGGCCGGAACAAAAGCATGGATGGAGTGTGTGTGTGAACTAATATAAATTCAAAGTAAAGGAGCGGAGGGGAGAGCAAGAGAACCGGATAGAACAGCCGGATCCGGCCCGCGGGCCGTAGTTTGCCCACGGCTGCTAGGCCAAGCTCAGAGGGCCTCCCTGCAAGGCCACGCCCACAGAGACCAACCGATGCCCGTGGGAGGGCGAGGACCGCTCCGCCCTCCCCTGGAGAGAGGGGTGCTGGCAGGGGGCCGGCTTGAGAAACGTGGGCCAGGGAGGGGCGTTTGTTCAAGTGCGGCTCTCCCGAGAGGGCGGGGCTGCCAGCGAGGCTGAAATGGACGGGGTCCCACAGGGAAGACCCACGGGTTGGCGGCCCAAGGAGGGGAGCCCTTCACTCTCCTGGGGAACCTGGGGTGTCACCTGGGCAGGTTTAGGGGCTTCGAGTTCACACGTGCGCGCGAGTACGTGGGTCCTCTTGCTCCGTGCCCGCTCCCTCGCAGTCACGGCTCCGCCCGACAAGCCCCCCGAGCAGCGGCCGGCTCCTCGCAGCCGCGTAGCGGGCACATGGCGCGCCCCGCCCCCCCCCCCCCCCCCCCCCACTGCACAGGCCCCGGGGCCTGAGAGCGCCGTCCGCGCCGAGGCTTTGAAAGGCAGATGTTGCACAGACGGCGGTTTCCAAGCCTGGGGAGGTGGTTCCAGGAGCGGCTCCCGGCGGGAGGTGGTTCCCGTCTGTGCTGGCCGGTGGCTCTGGGCACCGCATTTCCACGCGGCATCGCTCGGAGCTGGAAAAGCACGTACAGTGTTTTACTTTGTACACGTTGCTCTAAGGACGCACCGGAAATGATTAAGCGCTTGGGCCTGAGGGCGGGCTGAGGAGGTGGGAGGCATGTCCCTCTCTGTCCATCCTCCTGCAACGGGGCGGGGGGGGGGTGGGAGGGGCGGCGGGGGGGCGTGTCTGACCACGCGCTTGGCCGTACCCCACGCCCCCGCTGCACTCACTCCCTGGTCACAGCCACCTTGCTGGCAGCACCGCTGTTCGGGTGGGAGCACTCACCTGCAGGCCACACGGACCGGCCTAGACCGCATGGCGTGGCCCCACCAGAGTCCGCAGCAGAGGGGCCGCGGCGTGACGACTCAGCCTGTGGGGTCGGATGTCTCTGCTCTTCTGGGCGGCATCATGGCAGATGTCCCTACACAAGCTCACCCCGGCCCGAGGTGCTGCTGGCCGCATCCTCCCTGGCTCCCAGTCTCTTCCCAACGTGTCTCACTAACACCCCTCTCCCGGGGCAGGACACACAGTGCTCCCCACGCCCACCCCATGCCCCGTCCGCTGCAGGGACGGCCACCACGCTGCCTCCGGGTCACGCAGCCCCCTCGCCGCTGGAAAAGCACGTGGGGAGAGGGAGGGCCGGGAGCTGGGAAAACACTCAGGGCTGTGAGAGCAGGTGAGGCCGCAGGAAAGCCATCCTCAAGCCCCAGACAGGCCTCGCCCCACAGGATGGGCGGGGGACGGGCATTAACATGCACCAAGTTCCCCGGCCCACAGGCACGGTAGTCCCCGGCCCTGGGCGCCCAGGATCAGCGCCCTTCAAACCAGGACGGGCGGGTACCTTACTGTCAGCCACAGCTCCTGCCCCGGGCCTTACGGGTCAGGAAGCTGGGGCATGTGGGTCTGCTGACTGCCCGAGGGCGCGTGCTTGGTCCACAGAGAGCTGAGCTCCAAATTAGAGCTGCTCGCCCCGCAGCCTCGCTATGGTGGATGTTAAAGACCTGACTGGCTTCATGGAACAGTTCAGGATCCCGGCGGCGTGCGATCGGGCAGAGAGAAGGGCGCTCTGAGGGGTGCACAGAGCCAAAGGCTCTCGCAGGCAGCAGGGAGGGACAGGAAGTGATTGTAGGAAGGAGGGTGGGTGTTCAAGGTCGCGTTCCCTCGGGGGCGGGTGCTCAGAGGATTCGGGGCTGACGGGGTTGGGACTCCCTTCCTGGGAGGGGGAGCCGAACGCAGTCCCGGTTTGAGGACTCGGCATACGCGGCTGTGCTGTGGGCCTGGGCCTGTTTTAACGTCTGCCTGCCTCTGCGCGGATTGCGCTCGGTGCGGTTAGTTCTACCGTGGCTCCTCCCGCTGGGAACGGGGGGCACCACCTACCCTGTGGGCTGGTTTCCTGTGGTCAGAGCGCGAGGGCTCAGCCCGACGAGAGCCCAGCTCGGCTCCAGGCGAGCCCCCTAAGCGCTGGCTGGCATGGAGAACCACGCAGAGGAGAGTTAAGTTCCCATCGCACAAATGGTGTCCGTGAAGACCTGGCGGAGGTTAGAAACAAACGTTACTCTCGTACGAAATGCTGCTGCTTGTTCGCCGGGGCAGATGGTGGAGGAAACCCCTCACCACGGGGCTTGGCCCGGTGCCCTGGCGTGGCGCCAGCCTCCCCGCTCTCCATCCTGGTACTTCCTGCTCTGCCAAGCACTCCACTCACCAGGCACGGCCTTGCCAGGAGGCCCAGCTGCTGGGCTGTGAGCTGGCAGCCGCTCCACCGAGCCCACCAGAGCCTGGGCCCTGCCGTGAGGGGGGACAGCCGAGTGCGGAGGGCACAGGCGTCCAGGAAACCTGCCCTCTGGAGCCAGTGCAGCCGCCCGCCTCCCTGGGACCAGCTTCCTCCACGCCCTCCCAGGGGCCCGGAGGAGCTGAGAGCAGGGGCAGCGTGCCCGCCGCCGTGAGGGTGGGCAGGGCACGGCCGGGGGAGGGGAGGCATGTGTGTGCGTTCGCTCTATTTGGCCCCACTTCCAGGAAACAAGGAGAATGTTGAGGTGAGAGGAGGGAGTCTTCACTGTGTGATTCCGACCAATAGGAGACCATGAACGGGAAAGCCAGGCGTCAGCACAGCGACAGCAGCGTCCCCCGAGGATCTGCAGATGCGGATGCACCCACCAGCTTCCCGTGGGACAGGGCACGGGGTCCAGCCGCCCCCCCCCCCCCCCCGGGCGCCGGAAAAGCTGCGCGTGTCCCTGAGAGCAGCGACGTCTTTGGAATAACCACTTGTCCCGAAGGGAACTGAAGTGAGTAGTGACTAGCAGGTAACCAGCAAGGCTGGGGGGGCGTTACTGAGTGTGTGTGCCAGCCAGGGCGAGTCAGGCGCCTGCCCGAGAACTAACAAACGGAGCCTGCTTGTTCGCTTTGCCGGCTGGATGGCTCGGAGACGCAGCGCATGGAGGGAAAGTGCAGGAAACCACACGAACAGTGGCATCCCACAGGGACTCCATATTGAAAGGCAGTTCAGGGAGCTGATGGTCTCGCTCTATCTCTGACGAAGGGGGACCGAGGGACGGGTCCTCGCCGCGGACGCGGGAAGGTGTAGTCACGCGGGTGAGAGCGGAGCAGGCTTCCCCACGGCACCTGCCCCCGCCCAGCCCGGGAGACCAGGCCGCGGGGACAGCAGCAGTGTGGGCTGAGTCGTGCGCCAGCGGCCAGTCCGGAGAGGACAGCAGGCGCTTTCGGTTCAGTGGGCAGGTGACTGTCCCATCTCCCTTTCCTCCCCGCGCCGATGAGAGGACGTTCTCCAGGCGACGGGAGAAGTGACCGCGCGCCACACTCGCCAGAGCCTGCCTGCGGTCTTCACGCCCCCGGTCCAGCCCGTCAGGACTTGGGGTTCTGGCTCTCGGCCATCTGCAGGGTCCTCCTGCCTTCAAACCAGGTGGCCCCTCAGAGACACTGAGGCAGCTGCCCCGAGGCGCTTGGGATCACAGAATTCCAGGCACGCACACCTCTTTTACCGATGTCACAGAGGAGGGGAGAGGGGGAGAGAGAGAAACTTCAATGATGAGAGAATCATTGATCGGCTGCCTCCTGCACGCCCCCAACTGGTGATCAAGCCCGCAACCCGGGCATGTGCCCTGACTGGGAATCCAACCGTGACCTCCTGGTTCATAGTTCGATCTCAACCACGGAGCCACGCCGGCTGGGCCAGGCACTCACTCCTCTTAACGCGGCTCCGTGCGGGCGTGGCTGTGAGGGCGCTGACCCTGGCGGCCACAGATCATGAACGTGTCCTCCCGCCTTCTCCCGGAACAGCTTTCATCAGGAGACTCAACACGGCTCGAACCCAGTTCAGCGTCGAGGGTGTGGCGCCACCCCTGGCTGTGATGAGCTCCGTGCCGTGCGCACAGTGGTGGATGTGGAGCCGGAACGATTGGGTTCTTGGTCCGGCCTTGACTACCGCTCACGAGGGGTGCAGCTGAGCTTCTTGACTTTGGCTTCCTCATCTGTGAAATGACCTTTGACCTCTTTACCCCAAGACACCAAAGAGTTGTGGGTTCATTTCCCGACCAGGGCACATACCCAGGTGTCGGGAATATGCCTGGCTGGGGTGAGTACTAAAGGCAGCCGATCGAAGTTTCTCTCTCACGTTGATGTCTCTCTCAGTGGTCCCCACCCTCCGTCCCTCTACAGGGCACGCCCCCCCCCCACACACACACAGGGTGAGTCCGGGCCGGGGGTGCCCCCACCTGTGACTGTGGGTTGGACCAAACGGCACCAGCTGTGGAAACGCTCTGGGCGGAAGGGGAGCGTGCTGAAGGGGGACACGGGCCCCTCGTGTTGGAACCCTCCCAGGCCCATGGCAGCCTCTGCTTCTGCCCCACCCGGCGTCTCAGCCTCGGGTGAGCCTCTGCAGCCGACATCGCAGGGGCAGCTCTGTGGACGGTGACGAGTCAGATGCGCGCCAGCGACGCCCCCCTCTGCTCCCTGTAACGGTGTGAAGTGCCGTCCGGTCGCGTCTCCCCGCCCAGTCTCTTCCAGTTCACAGCGAACCTGAGTCATGCTGGGTTTGGACAGCTTTGTTCTGGAACCCTGAGCATACGTGGCCTCAAATCTGACAGCTGTGACAAGGTCTGACTAGAGGACAAATACGGACACTTAATGAATGAGCCCGGCCGCTGTGGCTCAGTGGTTGTGTCGTCCTGCGCTCGGAGAGGTCACTGGTTCCTTCCCGGTTAGGACACGTGCCTGGGTTTCAGGCTGATTTCCCGTGGGGGGAGGTGCAGGGGGTGGCCGATCCATGAATCTCTCTCATCATTGATGTCTCTCTCTCTCTCTCTCTCTCTCTCCCCCCCCCCACCTTCCTCTCTGAAGTCAGTAGAAAGGTATGTTTTTAAACGCGCAGCCCCAAAGCCATGAAGCGGACCGCTCACAGTGACCGCTGGCCTGGGAAGCCGGGGAGAGGCGGTGCCCACAGCGGGATCCGTGGTTGAGTTCGGGGTGCTGTGCTCACACGTGTTCATAAGCTGGCATAACTACACACCTACAAATAAGCGGAAAGGAAACAGTGTGTTGAAGTGACGTCCTTAGACTTGCGTGTTCTAGTCAAACCTGTGTTTTAAAATGCGTGAGCCCTGTGGAGGGCGGGCGGCAGCCTGTGGGGAGGCCCCGGCCTCCCGGGGAGGAGCTGGAGGGTGGGGACAAGGCCAGGAGGCGGGAAGGGGACACAGCACGGTGGGCAGAGGTCATGGGGTGAGGTCGGCGGGGCTCCCCGGAATTCTGTCCTCTGCTCTCACCTCCCTCGGCCCAGCGAGCCTCCGAGTGCCCTGTTCTAAACGGTCCAGTTGGCACCCACCTCCCAGCAGCCAGGCCTGCGCCTGCCGTCCGGCTCCCTGTTGCTCTCCCTGCACCCAGCTTAGCAGTCACAACCCCCCCCCCCCCCCCCCCCGCTCCTGACTCAGCCCAGAGGGGAGGGCCGTCTGCGCTGAGTCACAGCCGCTTCTGGCCCTGCCGGGGCTCTGCGGGGGAAGCATCGTCCCGTGGGCCAACGAGTCGTGGGTTCAATGCCCGGTCAGCGCGCACACAGGGTGTCGGAGTGTCCCCGTTGGAGTGCGTACGGGAGGCAACCGATCGCTGTTTCTCACGTTGATGTCTCTCTCAGTGGTGCCCCCACCCTCCCTCCCCGCACAGGGCGCGCCCCCCCCCAGGGGTGACCGCCCTCCCTGTCCTTGCTCCGCAGCACCGACGCCCACCCATGCTCTGCACGTGGGGGACGCTCAGCATGGCTGGGGCAGGGCTGTGGGCCTCTCCCCTCGGGACGCCCTCTGCTCGGAGGCGGGGACAAGGCCTGCGTGTGCAGGGGGCGGGGGGGGGGGCCACTCTGCTCCCTGAACCTGGGCGCTTCCGTGGTGCCGGGAGCCGAGGCAGCGGGACACGTCCAGAGCGGAACTTGCCAGGGGAAGCCTGCCACCTCCAGACGGCCTGTTGTGAAACAAAACAAAATGCACGTCCCGGTGTCACCTGAGGAGCTGACCTCACCCGCTTCCGTCCGGGAACCCGCACCTGTCGGGGAGACGCGCGCCATATAAGGCGCCCGCCACGCCTTCCCTGTGACTCACCCCAGGGGCTCGGGCAGACCCAGGGCGGACGTCGCCAGGGCCACCGGGTCGTGGGCGAGTGGCTGCCCTTTGCGTGGAGCCGAGGGCAGGGCCGGGGAGCCGGCTGGGGGACAGACGGCGGCCCCACGTCACTCAGCGCTGGCTCGTGGGTGTGACTCTGATGCTGCCAGACACCTGCCGCTGCGCATGTGTCAGGGCCGGAGGGTGACAGACGCCACTGAGAGCTCTAGCGCCGAACCCGGCCGGGAGCCGGTGGGGTCCGGTGGTGCCAACAAGGGCTGGGAACCCCGAGGCCCACAGCCTGCCGCTGGGTCTGAGCTCCCGGACAAGGACGGGCGCTGTCTCCAGTTGCAGAGGCCTGGCGGGTGGAGGAGGGACCGCAGGCGGGGTGCCGTCCTGGCCTCTCCTGGGGGCCAGGCTGGGTGTGGGGTCTTTGGGGAGGAGTCGGGGGGCGGGGGGGGGAAGGGTGGTGGAGATCCCCCAGGGAGCCTTGGCCTGCCTGGCACAGCGTTTCTCAGGCCTCGTGGGGGTCAGCACCCCAGTGTTGCTGTCATGCCCACACCCCGGCCCCGGCCCGGCCCCAGACCCAACATCAGGTCCTCCCTGTGGGCGCAGGCTTCCGCGTTAAACCACCTGCAGGGGGCTGAGCGCTGGCCTGCCGAGGGGGCCCACACCGCCAACGTGTGAGTGTCGTTTTCACCGCAGAAGGGACTGCAGGTGGGACTAGACCAGGGACTGGACCAGGGTTGTGGATGCCTGGGTTGTCTGCTGTGACCACAGAATTCCTTACGGGAGGAAGCGGGGCAGGGAGCAGGCAGGTGACGAGACAGAGGTCGGAGAGATGCCCTGGGAAAGGGGCCGCGAGCCGGGGGATGTGCCGCCTCTGAAGCCGGGAAAGCAAGGAGACAGACCCCGCCCCCCCGCCGCGGAGGAGCACAGCCTGCAGGCTCCTGCCTCGGACCCCGGGCGCGGCCTGGACGCTGACCTCAGGAATGGAAGCCTCAGCTCGCCTTGTTTTGAGCCAGGAGCTGCTGGTGATCGGTTACAGCGGCCGCAGGAAACCAACACACTCTCCGCGGGTAACGGATTGAGCAGCGCGGTGAAGGGTCCCTGACAGGGAACCTGGCCCCTCAGTGTGTGGGCGAGGACCATGCCCCACATCACCACCAGGGAGGTGGCCGGAATGCAGGCCCAGGTCCCCCACAGGCCCCCCAGAATCAGCCTGTTAACGGGATTCCTCGGCAGTTAGGATGCGCGCTTGCATCTGAGAAGCACTGAGCCTGCAGCCTGGTCTCCAGCCTGGCTTCCCCTCGGAACCAGTCAGACCCCAGGCTTCCCCTCGGAACCACTCAGACCGCAGGCTTCCCCTCGGAACCAGTCAGACCCCAGGCTTCCCCTCGGAACCACTCAGACCCCAGGCTTCCCCTCGGAACCAGTCAGACCCCAGGCTTCCCCTCGGAACCACTCAGACCCCAGGCTTCCCCTCGGAACCACTCAGACCCCAGGCTTCCCCTCGGAACCACTCAGACCCCAGGCTTCCCCTCGGAACCACTCAGACCCCAGGCTTCCCCTCGGAACCACTCAGACCCCAGGCTTCCCCTCGGAACCAGTCAGACCCCAGGCTTCCCCTCGGAACCAGTCAGACCCCAGGCTTCCCCTCGGAACCAGTCAGACCCCAGGCTTCCCCTCGGAACCACTCAGACCCCGGCTTCCCCTCGGAACCACTCAGACCCCAGGCTTCCCCTCGGAACCAGTCAGACCCCAGGCTTCCCCTCGGAACCAGTCAGACCCCAGGCTTCCCCTCGGAACCAGTCAGACCCCAGGCTTCCCCTCGGAACCACTCAGACCCCGGGCTTCCCCTCGGAACCAGTCAGACCCCGGCTTCCCCTCGGAACCAGTCAGACCCCAGGCTTCCCCTCGGAACCACTCAGACCCCAGGAGGGCACATGGGGGGGCACGTGAAGGGGTGTGGAGGGGTATGGGGGGCATGTGCGGGTGTGTGTGAAGGAGTGTGGGGGGGCGTGGAGGGGTGTGGGGGCGCATGGGGGGTGTGGAGGGGTGTGGGGGGGTTGTGGGGTGTGTGTGGAGGGGTGTGGGGGGTGTGGAGGTGTGTGGGGGCACATGGGGGGTGTGGGGGGGCGTGGAGGGGTGTGGGGGCGCATGGGCGCGTGAAGAGGTGTGGGGGGCATGGGGGGTGTGGAGGGCTGTGGGGTGCGTGTGGGGGGGTTGTGGGGTGTGTGTGGAGGGGTGTGGGGGGCACGTGGAGGGCACGTGGAGGGCGTGCACGTGGCGGCTGCTCGGAAGGCGGCTTGAGGGGACAGTGCCCAGAGCAGTGCCCAGGCGGGAGGGAGGCCGGGGCGCGTCCCCTGCGGTGCAGGCCTCTGCGGTGCTGCTTCCAAAAGCGGCAACTTGGCAGCTGCCCTGCTGCTGAGCCAGGAGCACGGAGCACGCGGGCCAGAGGGCTGCCCCCCGGAGCGCGGGGCCCTGACTCCATCCCCCGCCGCCTGCTCGGCCTCGGCCTCTGAACGGGCTCCGCTCGGAGGTGCCTCTGCCTCTGCACGGGCTCCGCTCGGAGGGGCCGGGGCTGGGCACGGGGAGCTCGCCCGCGAGGGGCAGCTGTCGTCAGACTGGAGGCCTCGGGGCGCAGCGATGGCGCGGCCACCCTCACCTGGCTCCGTGCGTGACGCCAGACGCTCGGAAGCCCGCGTGTCTTCGAGGTAAAACCCTTGGAGGAGCGACCTGCCACGTGTGAGAAGATTCCTGAGCGTCTGACACGTGACTTTCCCCCTCCAGCGGCTGGGCAGCCCCGGGCATCGCTCCCGTCCGCGAGGGGGCCTCGCAGGGCGGCCTTTTCCTCTGCAGATCGCGGGCCGTCCATTCCCGGCCTGGGGCCGCCTTGCCGAGTGCGCCATTCCTGGCAGAGAGAGAGAGAAAGAGAGAGAGAGCGAGAGAGAGAGGAAGAGAGCGAGAGAGAGAGAGGGAGAGAGAGAGAGAGGGAGAGAGAGAGAGAGGGAGAGAGAGAGAGGGAGAGAGAGGGGGGGAGAGAGAGAGGGAGGGAGAGAGAGAGAGAGAGAGAGAGAGAGGGAGAGAGAGAGAGAGAGAGAGAGAGAGAGAGAGAGGGAGAGAGAGAGAGAAAGGGGGGGTGTTCGAGGACTTGGTCAGCTTCACCCACAGCGTGGCTGGCGCTTGCTTTCCTTCCGCCCGGGGATGGGCCGTGGACTCCCCGCCCGGACCGCGGAGGCCAGCGGCTGACGGAGCTCGGTCTTCGCGAGGCTACGGTTGCAATGGGGTCAGTGCGGTCTTCCCTGCCGTCCCCAGCGTCTGCTGCACACGCCTCGTGACCCACGCAGACCCCGGCCGCTCTTTGGGCTCCTGGAGCTGGCGGGGGAGGCGGTGGCGGAGAAGAAAGAACCGGGAGGCCACGCGCTGCAGGCGTCGGGGGTTAGACGGACGGGAGGCCGAGCGCGCTGCCTCGTCTCGCCTCCTCTCTCTCCAGCTCCGGCACCCAAACCACAGCCCTCACGGGGTTCCCGCGGGTAGGGTGCTCAACACGCACCGTCAGGAGAGCAGGGCCAGCGGGGCGCCTCCGTGGTTCGGAAGGGGCTGCTTTGTTCCGGGCCCGGTTGGGGTCTGCACCGTCGCCCGCCTGCTGTGCCGGCGCCTCTGGAGTCAGGGCCGCGCAGTGCGGAGGCCCACGGGGCCCAGGACGGCCCTGAGGAGCTGGTGTGTTTCTGGGAGGATCTGTCTTCACTTGGGGTGGCTGATCCGCGGCCAGCGGCTCCCACTCCCCCATCTCCGCCCTCCCGGTCCTGGGGGGTGGGGTGGGGCTGAGGGTGCGGGGTTCGAGCGAACGCTCCCTTGTCGTGGAGTCCGCGTTTGCTGTCCACCTCGTGTGTCTCACCGGGAGCCCCACGTTCTGCCGGTTCCAGGAGATTGAAGGCGGGTGCCCTGGCTCTCGGCCTCCTGCGACAGCTCTCCCACGGGGCCTGGTCCCGCACAGCCTGACAATCGGACACGCCGAGGCTGGGACCCGGGGCTAGGAGGCTGGGACCCGTGGGAGCTGAGCAGAGAGGGAGGGGAGCGGAGGGTGTGGGTGCGTGGCCAGCGCGCTCCTCGCCCCGGACGGCCCTCGCCCCGGATGGCCCTCGCCCCGGAGGGCGCAGGAGGACGGAGGCTCCCGGCCTCTCCCGCGCGGTGGCCCAGGGACATGTCGGCCTGAGGGGAACGTGGGGGCGGGAAGGGAGGTGACGGGAGGCAGCTGCCATGACCCGGGGACGGCACGTGGCCGTCGCACCAGGAAGCGCCGTTAGGAAAGGCGATGGCAACCATGGCAACCGGCCTGGCCTCCGGGACGCGCCTGCCGCTGGCCCCGCAGGAAGCTGGCCGACGGGAGGGCACGCGGGCGGCTCACCTGGCAGAGGGAGGGGGCCGAGGGGCGGGCGGGCGGGGGAGAGGGACCCGGTCTCGCTGCTCTTGGCGTGGAATTATTTCCAAATGAGTCATTTTTCCAGTTTCCAGGAGGGTCCTCTTCCGGCTTCAGCCGCCGTTGGGGTTGGGACCTCCAGGACCCCCAGCCCCTTCCCAGGACCCGTCTTCCTCTCAGTCAGGCCCGGCGCCAGCTGCGGGCTTGACCCCGTCCTGGTCGGGGCGTGCGCGGGGGGCAACCCGTCCATGTGTCTCCCCGCCCTTCCTCTCCCTGAAAACCCGGGGATGTCCTCAGATGCGGACTCACATGACAGTACAGAAACAGCACAAGTTTATTAGAGAAACAAGACGTGGGCCGAGGCCTTTCTGGCTGCCTCCACCGGCCTGTCCAGCGGGCGGTGCCTCGGGCGCCCCGTGATGTGGGCCCACGCAGAGCCCTCGCGCTCACACCCTCCCCGCCCCGCATTCTGTCTGCCGCGGGCACTTCAGCGGCCCGTCCCATCGGAGCGGACTGTGCTGGAGGTGGGCCACGGCGGCCCTGTCCTACCCCACCGTGTGAGGGAGGCTCCGGGGGCACGAGTGGGAGAGTTAGGGGCAGCGCCCCCTCCTCGGCCCGAGGCCACGATGCTCCGGTGCCCTCCCCTCAGGCCCAGGGTGCGGGCTGAGGGGCAGGAGGAGGGCTGAGGGGCAGGAGGAGGGGCAGGAGGAGGGCTGAGGGGCAGGAGAAGGGCTGAGGGTGAGGGCTGAGGGGCAGGAGGAGGGCTGAGGGGCAGGAGGAGGGCTGAGGGGCAGGAGGAGGGCTGAGGGGCAGGAGGAGGGCTGAGGGTGAGGGCTGAGGGGCAGGAGGAGGGCTGAGGGGCAGGAGGAGGGCTGAGGGGCAGGAGGAGGGCTGAGGGGCAGGAGAAGGGCTGAGGGTGAGGGCTGAGGGGCAGGAGGAGGGCTGAGGGGCAGGAGGAGGGGCAGGAGGAGGGCTGAGGGGCAGGAGGAGGGGCAGGAGGAGGGCTGAGGGGCAGGAGGAGGGCTGAGGGGCAGGGAGAGGCGCAGGAGGAGGGCTGTGGCTGTCTCCCCTGGATCCTGTCCCCACCGCTGGTCTCCCGTGGGAGCTGCACCGTCTTCTCGGACGTCCCCGGGTTTAGTTATTTCCGTGGCAGCAGGTCTGCGGTCACCCCCCGTGTTCAGGGGGCGGAAGACCCGCACACTTTCTTTCCACGCCGTGTTTCTGCCACGCGGCGCTGTCTCGGAGGGGCCCTGTTCTGCCACATCACCCATCCCGGTCCGTCCTCTGACAGGCTGCTGCGCCATCGTGGGGCAGGGGTTGGTTTAACCGCTTCCTGAAGTGAACACGGGACGCACCCCCCCCCCCCCCAATCTTGTCTTTCCCGTCGGCGCCAAGAGGGCGAGGCTCCTGGTCCGAGGCCCGCGGAGCTCAGTGGCATCGGCGGTGCCAGCGAGGGAGGACGGGCTCTGCCCAGTGTCTGGGCCTCGAGGGTTGTGCACGTGGATGTTCAGCCAGGGCGAGGCGGGTGCCCGACTAGAAGGGTCTAGAACAGGGGTGGGCAAACTTTTTGACTCGAGGGCCACAATGGGTTCTTAAACTGGACCGGAGGGCCGGAACAAAAGCATGGATGGAGTGTGTGTGTGAACTAATACAAATTCAAAGTGAAGGAGCGGAGGGGAGAGCAAGAGAACCGGATAGAACAGCCAGATCCAGCCCGCGGGCCGTAGTCTGCCCACGGCTGGTCTAGAAACACACACTGAGAGGTTTCAGCGTCGGTCACCCCGACAGCACGGGGCCGGGGGCACCCCGGGGCGTGGCGGTTCCTGGGGTCCCCACGTGTGCTTCACGTGGACACGTCGGAGGAGGAAGGGACGCAGCTCGCTCACCTGCCGGGTTCCATGGAGGCGGAGCGGGTCCCGCAGGCCTGGCCGCCGCTGCTCCCGCCACGCT
This sequence comes from Plecotus auritus, assembly GCF_963455305.1. Taxonomy (NCBI): domain Eukaryota; kingdom Metazoa; phylum Chordata; class Mammalia; order Chiroptera; family Vespertilionidae; genus Plecotus; species Plecotus auritus. Next base: position 177,973,965 of record NC_137774.1, on the reverse strand, counting down.
GCCTGCGGGTGGGACGGAGGGAGCTGCTGGGGGTGGGACCCGTCACCCCCCGGCCTGGGCAGAGGCCCGTCCCTGGCGCTGCCCCTCGCCTCCCGCTCGGTGAGGGTGGACGAGGCGCACCAGCGGCAGCGGGAGGACAGGGTCCTGCCAGGGGCACCGAGTCCTTCCCGGCGGCCCCGGTGAACGTCCTGCCCCGAGAAAGGGCCACTCGATTTAGGGAAGAGAAGAGTCCCTTTCTCGGCCGGGGGCTCTGTCTCGTTTTCTGGGGTGAAATGCGCGCCTTCTGCCCTAAAGGCAGAGGTTGGGGTTTCACTCTCAGAATCTGGGACGCCTGAGTAGACGCCGGGCTCGCCAGGAGGGTCCTCCTCGCCTGTCCCCAGGTCCCCAGGTGCCCCCCCCCCCCCCCCATGGCTCACCGCGTGCCGCGGCCGTGGCTCAGGCCCACGCGCGGGCATTTCTCACCGGGGAGTTTCAGGTCGTTTCTGAGGCCCTGAGGCCCCCCACACACTCCCTTTTCCTCTCCTTTCCTTTCCTTCTTTCTTCTTCTTTTCCTGAAGCTGGTGAGCCCTGAGCGTGAGGCATGGCCAGGGAATCCTGTGGACTCAGCACCTGGGGGGGCGGGGGGGGGGCGGGGGGGGGGCGGGGCGGTGTCTCCCAGACCTAGTGCTTATCGCCCGGGAGGGAGGCTGTTGCCACACAGACTGGGCTCAGAACTGCTTCGCTGGCAGGTTTCACCGCCTGAACAACACAAACAGCGAAGGCAGAGCTGGGCAGGCCGGCTGCGGCTCCGGGCCGGCGGGTGGGGCGCGGCGTGGGAACGGGGGCAGAGCGAGGCGGGCGGTGCCTGCGCGGCCACGTCCCCCGCCGGGCCGCCCGCTGCTTTGCGGTGGTTTCCTTGCTGCGCAGGAGCCTTTGGGTTTGCTGGGTCCCGTCGGTTTACTTTTGCTTTTGTTCTCAGATCATAAAGTCTCTTAGGCCGACTCGTCGAAGAGTTCATGCCGGTGCTTTCTTCCGGGAGTTTTATGGTTTCTGGTCTTACATGTAAGTCTTTAATCCAACTAAAAAGACGTTTTCATTTGTTTCAGAGAGGAAGGGAGACAGAGAGAGAGGGGGAACCATCGAGGATGAGAGAGAATCATGGACCAGCTGAGTCAAACCATGACCTCCTGGTTCTTGGGTCGATGCTCAACCACTGAGCATCACCAGCCAGGCTCTTCAATCCATTTTGAAGTTATTTTTGTAAGAAAGTGGTCTGATAAGGGGTTAATATCTAAAATATATGAAGAATTCATATAACTCAACACACACACACACACACCCCAACCCAATGAGGAAATTGGCCGAGGACCTGACTAGACACTTCTCCGAGGAAGACATGCAGGTGGCCAGCGGCCCACTTGGTCAGGCTTACAGACGTTACACAGCACCTGGACTCACAGCACCGTCCATGTCAACTCTAATTAAACAGACAAGAGCACAGGAACCCCAAGACCCTGAGCCAGCGCTCCGAGACGCTGAGACGTGGGTCCTGGGGGAGGAGCTGTGACGGGCAGGGTGGGTGCTCTCTCTGGGTGGTCCCCAGGGGAGGACCTTACCGGGCTGTGTCCCGTGGGAGGTGCCGTGGGCGGAGCAGAATCCTCCTGCCCTGTCACCAGCCCCTTGCTGGCAGGGAGGCGCCCCACCTCCCCCTAACGTTCCTTCCTGACTAACCCACCGGCCGAGGGCCAGGGCAGCGGCCGGGGTGGAAGTGTCAGGCAGGCGCCGGGGCTGGCTGGGAGTCGGGGTGGATGGCGGGTTCCAGTTCTGAGCCGAGGGAGCCTCGCTCAGTGGTTAGCGGGGGCTGGAGGGCCTGGGCCCCTTGGGCCTCTGGCTGTGGCTTCTCCCAGGCCCTGCTTCCTGTCATGTGTGTGTGTGTGTGTGTGTGTGTGTGTGTGTGTGTAGGTGTATACATGTGTTATGCGTGTATGCATGCGTATAGGTACATGTGTGAACGCATAGATGTGTATATGTATGTGCATGCATGTACATATGTGTGAATGCATGTACATATATGTGTGTATGCAGACGTATGTATGTGTGAATGCATATGTGTATATATGCATGTGTGTACCTGTGTATGTATATATGTGTGAGTGTGTGCATGTGTGTGTATACATGTGTATAGGTATGTGTGTGTACCTGTGTATGTGTGTATGTGTGAGTGTGTGTATGTGTGAGTGTGTGCATGTGTGATTGTGTGTATTAGATCACACAGGGGTGCCCGTGAGCCAAGTGTCAGCTCCCTCCTCTGGCCTCTGGCTCTCCCCACATCTCGCTGTCTGGCCCCGGCCAGCAGGGCCCGCTGGGAGCTCGGGGCTGCGCAGGGCCTGCTGGAGACGCTCTCGTTTCTGTGCGTGTGCGACTCGCCTTTTCAGCTGCTGTGTCAGCCTGGAAGGATGTGCTGCAGAGTCGCACGTAGCCTGGCACGCGGCCTGACCACCGCGGTGAGCTCCTTACAGATAAGATCAGCTGAAATCACACATGTACACAATGCATGCCTATGTACACACACGTGCACACCCCACCACACACATGCGCACACACACATACATGTACACACACGTGGGGCGATACTGGGTTTAAATAACATACTACTTTCTCAAAAAGCACCTCGGCCTCTTGCATGTCAGTCCGTTGCAGTCTTGTCTCCTGGCTGTCTCTCCCTTCCTCTCTCGCCCGCTCCCTCGTTTGCTGTCGCAGCAGAAGTGAGAGAGCAGCCCAGGGTTTAGCGAAGCCGGTAAACAGCCGGAGCCGCCGCCGCACCCCCGGGCCGGGGGCACGGCCGCCACAGCAGGAGCTCCGGGCTCCGGCGGGCGGGACCTCAGGACCGGTTGGGTGAGGCCGACGGGGATCAAACAGCGACTGGCGGAGGAGGCGGGGCTCGGTCGTGTTGCCTCTTGTCCCGGCTCCGGCTCCGGCTCCGGCTCCCGGGAAAGGAGCCACAGCCAAGGCAGGGGCTGGGCGGGGGCGCTCCGGGGCCAGCTCAGCGCCTCTTGCCCTCAGCACCGTGGGGCTGGGCCACGCCTCTTCTTCCGGCGCTGAAACCGAACGCCACCGTCATCCTGCCCCCAGTCAGACCAGACAGGGACCAGGCTGACGGCGCGGTTCCCACACACGGGGCTTCGACAGAGCGCTCTTCCTTCGTGTGAGCTCGGGTCCTGCGCGGCCTTGGCTGGTGCCCGGTGCTGGCGGGACCCACCCTGGACCTGCTCACATGGCGTGTTTGCTTTCCATGGTTCGCTTCCCCACGCTCCTGGCTCCCTGGCACTGCCCCCGGGGTGAGCTGCTTGCATTCAGGGGCAGCCTCGGAAAACCCCAACGGAGGGAGACCCGCTCTGTGGCTACCCCCGTGTGTCCAGCCTTGGTGGTCTGAGGATGCTCTGATCCTGGCAGCCAGGCCTCCCCCTTTTAAAAAATACATTTTTATTGATTTCAGAGAAGGAGAGGGAGAGAGAGATAGAAACATCCATGATGAGAGAGAATCCTGGATCATCTGCCTCCTGCATGCCCCACACTGGGATCGAGCCTGCAACCCGGGCATGTGCCTTGACCGGGAATCGAACCCTGACCTCCTGGTTCCTAGGTCGATGCTCAATCACTGAGCCACGCCAGCCAGGCAGGCCTCCCCCTCTCATCCACCTGCGCCTCCCGCTGCCCCCTCTCTAACAGGACCATCTGCACCAGGCAAACAGCCGGCACCACAGCGCCCGGGAGCCAGGCGTAGGGCGTGCGGCGTGGGGGTATCTCGTCTCTGTGGCCCCTGCCTGCCCGCTTCCCCCAGGCGGGTCGGGGCCCCCCGGGGCCTGGCCTGGACATGTGGCCTGGGTTTGTGCTGGGTGATGACTGCGCATTGGACCCAAGACCCGGGAGGACCAGGTCCCCGCTCTGCATCCTGTTGTGATGGTGACATCCTCTTCCGTTTCCTGTGGCGGGCGGGCGAGTTCTCCAGGAAGAGGATGGGGAGCAGCCTCGGAGAGGGGGTCCCGGGTGGGGGTGGGGGTGGGAGAGGTGTGGCTCCCCACTGAACATGAGACAGCAGCGCTCCCTGCGCCACGGCCTCCGCCTGGCTGCTCACCGCAGGCTGCGTCTCCAAGCGCCGTCTCACCCCGCCCGCGCGGGATGGGGAGCGAGAGCCAGGGCCTCCGGCGAGCGGCACGGCGGGCACCCGTCGGCGGGTGCAGCCATGAGGCCGGCCGCTCCCAGCAGGGTGACCCGGGCGTGACCTGTGAGCACGGGCCTGAGGCCAGGCCTTGCTGCTCACGAGCCGGTGCCTCCCGTCGGCGAGGACAGTCCTGCCGCCGCCTTCCAGCTCCCCATGGTCCCTCCCGCACCTGCTCGAGGTGTCACAGCAGAGCGGGCGGCGGCGTGGTGTCGTCTGTGAGAACCAGGGGACAGTTGACGGGGTGCTCCGGGGAACGACGGTCACGCGGGAAGGGGAGCTGAGCTCGAGTGGGAGTGGGCGCAGGAAAGGCAGGCGCGTGTGGGAGCATGGAGCCGATCAGATGGCAGCGCAGCGGGGGGCCTCCCTGCCTGAGCGGAGGGCGGGAAGCGGACACGGTCAGAGGGAGGGCCGCGCAGAAAGGCCGCCTTCCGCCGGCTGTTTCATGGCATCGCCCGCGGAGGGCAAAACGCTGGAAGCGCGTCCCCACTTAGGACCGAGGCTGTTTCCTCGGCTCAGAGGGGCCCCCGGAGACCATGTCCTGTGACCTCTGACACCGACGCCATGGCCAGCACCGACCGAGGGCTTGCTCAGCCGTGGTTGGGTAAATGGGAGAAAGAGTGACAGGGACAATGGAGGGAGGGAGGGAGGCACCAGGAGGGGCTGAGTGGGGAGCAGGCACGGCCCCGGTGGGGCGCCTTAGGGAGACGCAGCTGGTGCTCAGGCAGCCCTCTGCTCCTGCAGGTCCTGACCCCCGAGCGCAGCAGCTGGTCCTCCCCGAGGGCGTGGCCGCAGCTCCCCAGGGGCCCAGGGCGGGGCCTCAGGGCCGCAGCTCCTCCAGGTGGGTGCCCAGGGTGGGGCCTCCCCAGGAGCCCAGGGCGGGGCCTCCCCAGGAGCCCAGGGCGGGGCCTCCCCAGGGGCCCAGGGCGGGGCCTCCCCAGGGGCCCAGGGCGGGGCCTCCCCAGGAGCCCAGGGCGGGGCCTCCCCAGGAGCCCAGGGCGGGGCCTGGGACCGCAGCTCCTCCCGGAGCCCAGGGTGGGGCCTCAGGGCCGCAGCTCCTCCCGGTGCCCAGGGTGGGGCCTCCCCAGGAGCCCAGGGCGGGGCCTGGGGCCCAGCTGCGAAGGACGGGGCTGTGGACTGTGGAGCAGGATCCCAGGGGCTGACTGAGGCGGGCGAGGGCACGCCTCCCGAGCGGTCCCAGGAGAAAGTCCGTGCCTCCTTCTGTCGTCTGAGTTCCAAGACTGTCCCCGCCCAGAGCACGGCAAAGGGCCTGTGACGGACACGTCCACGCTGAGCCAGAGCCGCAGGGAGTCACAGGAGCCTCGGGGCCGTCGGGCGCGGCCCAGGCGGCTCAGGGGCCGTGGCACTGGCATTGCTGGCGGGGCTGCTTACGGCCGAGGGTTCTAAGAATTTGGGAGCTTCGTGGAGACACCTGCTTTCCCTCCTGTAACACGTGGGCTTTTCCTCCTGTAACACGTGGGCTTTCCCTCCTGTAACACGTGGGCTTTCCCTCCTGTAACACGTGGGCTTTCCCTCCTGTAACACGTGGGCTTTCCCTCCTGTAACACGTGGGCTTTCCCTCCTGTAACACGTGGGCTTTCCCTCCTGTAACACGTGGGCTTTCCCTCCTGTAACACGTGGGCTTTTCCTCCTGTAACACGTGGGCTTTTCCTCCTGTAACACGTGGGCTTTCCCTCCTGTAACACGTGGGCTTTCCCTCCTGTAACACGTGGGCTTTCCCTCTGTAACACGGGGGCTTTTCCTCTGTAACACGTGGGCTTTCCCTCTAACACGTGGGCTTTCCCTCCTGTAACACGTGGGCTTTCCCTCAATAACACGTGGGCTTTTCCTCCCGTAACACGTGGGCTTTCCCTCCCGTAACACGTGGGCTTTCCCTCCCGTAACACGGGGGCTTTCCCTCTGTAACACGTGGGCTTTCCCTCTGTAACACGTGGGCTTTCCCTCTGTAACACGTGGGCTTTCCCTCTGTAACACGTGGGCTTTTCCTCTGTAACACGTGGGCTTTCCCTCTGTAACACGTGGGCTTTCCCTCTGTAACACGTGGGCTTTCCCTCTGTAACACGTGGGCTTTCCCTCTGTAACACGTGGGCTTCTCCTCTGTAACACGGGGGCTTTTCCTCCTGTAACACGTGGGCTTCTCCTCTGTAACACGTGGGCTTTCCCTCTGTAACACGTGGGCTTCTCCTCTGTAACACGTGGGCTTTTCCTCTGTAACACGTGGGCTTCTCCTCTGTAACACGGGGGCTTTTCCTCCTGTAACACGTGGGCTTCTCCTCTGTAACACGTGGGCTTTTCCTCCTGTAACACGTGGGCTTTCCCTCCTGTAACACGTGGGCTTTCCCTCCTGTAACACGTGGGCTTCTCTGTAACACGTGGGTTAAGCTCAGGGGCTCTTCGGTCGGGAAAGGCTCTCGGGAGCTCCTTCTGTGTCAGCAAAGACAACTGAAGCTCCAGTCACACCCTGCCTGACAGCCAGGGCTGGCACTGAAAATACCGGGGCCCGCCGGCCGGAGCGGCTCCGTGGTGGAGCATCGACCTCTGAGCCGGGAGGTCACAGTTCGATTCCTGTCAGGGCACAGGCCAGGGATATGGGCTCCATCCCCAGTGGGGGGCGTGCCGGAGGCAGCCGATCCATGAGTCTCTCATCACGGATGTTTCTCTCTCTCCCTTCCCTTCCTCTCTGAGATCGATAAAAATTATTTAAAACAACACCACCTCGGCCCTTGGCTGTTTCCTCACGGTGACAGCGAGTGGGCGCCCTCACACCACACTCCGTCCCCTTCTTCCAGGTCCTCGTGGTCAGCGCGGCCTGGGCCACGGCAGCGTTTCTCGGCGCCCCGGGTGCTCACAGGCCGAGGCCGGCGGGCCCACGTGGTGCTGGCGGCGGGTAATGGTCCCCGGCACCGGGTTGGTGCGTTGGCATTTATCAAGTAGGAAGAGGACCTTTTTTAAGGTTCAAACACTTCTGGGCCTCGGCCGCGGGACCGGCTGCAGGCGGCTGAGCTGGACCAGAGCCCCTCACGGGAGGAGCAGCACCTCGGGGCCTTGGTCGCGGGTTCGAGGAGCAGGTGGGTGTGGAGTGTGAAGACCCCATGGTGCGGACACGCCCCGGGAAAGGGCAGCGCGTCCAGCCAGGTCAGCCCCGCCCCACCTCCCGCGCCTGCTGGGCCGTCTGGGACCCTCAGCCCCGGCCCCGGCGATGCGGAGTCGTCCGGCCCGCAGTGAAAATCACAGGAAACGGCGAGATCGGGGTCCGAGGGAGCAGCGGTGGGAACAGGTGGCCAGCGCTGCACATGGAGGGGGCAGCGGAGGGCGAGCAGTCTGCACGCCAGGGCACCCCCCACCCACGCCGCCTGCAGGAGGGGCGCCGCCGTAGCCCGGTGCCCACACCGTTTCTATGACGCGCCAGGCAGGAGGGCTCGGGCCTCGCAGGTGGCCTGTCCCGGTGGCTGCGGACTGGCCGCGTGGGGACCGGCTGGTGGGGAATGGCGCCGAGGGCGGGTCCATTCGCAGGAGGCGTGAAGCCTGGCGGAGGCGGGGAGGGCTGGACTGGTCCCACCCTCGGCCAGAGAGGATGGTGGCCCTTCGCTGTGGCCACACGCCGCGAGCTGAGGTGACGTTAAAAACAAGGATTGTGCCAATACAGGGACACTGGGCATGCCCAGGGACCTCGGAGCAGGCGGGAGAGCACAGAGGGATGCGGGGACGGGGGTGGGGGTGGGGGTGGGGGTGGGGGCAGGGAAGCCACTCCCGGGGGAGCCCAGGAGTCCAGCACCCGCCTGCTTCCCGGGAGCCAGGGTCCCCACGTCCCCGGGAGACTAGTTCACACTGCCAGGGGTGTTACACGGGGATTAAAGATTTATTTGCCGGAGGAATGACCTGTAAGTGTCGGACATAGAACTGCGAATAGAAGCGTGTGTGCGTGAACCTGCACCCGGCACTGTGCTGAGGGCCAACGTGCGTGAGCTCACCCAGCCCCCACGGCCGCGGGCGGTGGTGCGGGTTCACCGTTCTCTGGGGAGGAGACCCTCGGAGACGAGGCGGCCGTGGCCTCCGAGCGGGGCCTGCGTGCGGGACCACACGGTCCCTGTGGTGTCGGAGGTTGGGCTGCATCCATCCCACAGCAAAGGCCACGTCCAAACCGGGCTTTAGGAAAACGGAGCAGAACAAACCAGCAGGCCCGGCAAGCGGAGCGGGAACCTGCCCCGGCCGGTGTGGCTCCGCGGGCAGCGCGTCGGCCTGCGGACGGCAGGCTCCCGGGTTCGAGTCCGGTCAAGGGCACGTACCGGGGTTGCAGGCTCCTCCCGGCCCAGGCTCTGGTCGGGCACATGCAGGAGGCAGCCCATCGATGTGTTTCTCTCACATCCATGTCTCTGTCTCCCTCTCCCTCTCCCTCCCACTCTCCCTATAAATCCATGGAAACATGTCCACGGGGGAGGATTTAAGAAAAAGAGTGAGACCTGGGTCACCTCTCAGCTCCGCAGGCGTGTGCGGCGTGCTGAGGGCGCGTGCTGCGTGCTGAGGGCGCGTGCTGCGTGTGTGTGCTGCGGGTGTGTGCTGCGGGCGCGTGCTGCGTGCTGCGGGGTGAGGGTGCGTGCTGCGTGCTGCGGGTGTGTGCTGTGGGTGTGTGCTGCGTGCGTGTGCTGCGTGCTGCGGGTGTGTGCTGCATCCTACGGGCGTGTGCTGCAGGCGTGTACTGTGTGCTGTGGGCGTGTGCTGCGTGCTGAGGGTGTGTGCTGCATGCTACGGGCGTGTGCTGCAGGCGTGTACTGTGTGCTACGGGTGTGTGCTGCGTGCTGCGGGCATGTGCTGTGTGCTGTGGGCTGCAGGGAGCAAGGCACAGCTCGACACCTGGCACCATGGGCCCGTCGGGCCTGGCCTTGAACTTGTGTCAATGAAATGATGTGTGTGTTCTTGGTGTCTGGCTTCTTTTGCTCACCGCACTGTGCGAGAGAGCCGTCGGCCTAGCTGTAGTCTGCGCGTCCTCGTTCTCCGGCTGCGTGAACACGCGGTGTGTCGTGTGCCCACGGACGAGGTGGCAGCCCCCTGCGGACGGCGTTCGGCGGTCCCTTTGCTGTGACAGGAGGTACTGTCGTGTGGGGCCAGCGTGCGTCCCTCGGCAGACACGCGCACAGCCCAGCTGGGTGTGAATGCGGGAGTGGAATCGCGGGGCCACTGGGGGTTCGTAGGCTCCGCCACGCTGGTCTTTCCGGTGGGGTTGTACCCACTGAAAGGCGTTGTTGTCCAAGACGCTTGAGAAATACTGACTTGTGACTCCTGTGGGAAAACGCTGTCTTCACGGGGCCAGGACTGAAATGTTGATGGCACATCCACCCCCGACCTCTTCCACCCCATTTATAGCCCCGAGCCGGGCTGAGGAGGTAAGAGCGGGAGAGACTGCGGCTTCTGAAGCAGCTTCAGGGCAGAACAGAAGGTGTGTGCCCCCCTCACTGCGACCTGGCTCACAGCCCACTCACAGGTCTGCTCTCTGACTAGAATGAACCCTCGTGACCTCCCGCTCTAGTCAACCCTTAACCACCCAGCACAGCTGGAGACACCCTGCTCCCCGGCCACTTCCCAGCCTCCTCCTCCCTCCAAGCCCTCCTGATCCATCAGCCTCCTCCTCCCTCCAAGCTCTCCTGGTCCATCAGCCTCCCAGCCTCCTTCTCCCTCCAAGCCCTCCTGGTCCATCAGCCTCCCAGCCTCCTCCTCCCTCCAAGTCCTCCTGGTCCATCAGCCTCCCAGCCTCCTCCTCCCTCCAAACCCTCCTGGTCCATCAGCCTCCCAGCCTCCTCCTCCCTCCAAACCCTCCTGGTCCATCAGCCTCCCAGCCTCCTCCTCCCTCCAAACCCTCCTGGTCCATCAGCCTCCCAGCCTCCTCCTCCCTCCAAGCCCTCCTGGTCCATCAGCCTCCCAGCCTCCTACCTCCGAAGGCCCATTCCAAACTGAAATGTGCTGCAAGTGTCAAGTACACAGTGGATTATGAAGAATTACTGGAAAAAATATAAAATATCTCCTTAATAATTTTTATATTGTTCCTGTTGAAATGCTAATGTTTGGGATACACTGAACTAAAGGGAATATATTATTAAAATTAATTTCCCCTCTTTTGGTTTACTCTTTAAAAATGCGGCTATAGCCCTGACCGGTTTGGCTCAGTGGATAGAGCGTCGGCCTGCGGACTGAAGGGTCCCAGGTTCTATTCCGGTCAAGGGCATGTACCTTGGTTGCGGGCACATCCCCAGTAGGGGGTGTGCGGGAGGCAGCTGATGGATGTTTCTCACTATCCCTTTCCCTTCCTCTCTGTAAAAAAATTAATAAAATATATTTTTTAAAAAATGCGGCTAAAGATGATTAAATTCCTTAGACTGACGCACCTGGGCCTCAGCTCACTGCTCTCTCGGGATGCGCTTAACTTCTTCGCACCTCAGTTCCTGCCTCTGTGAACTGCGTAATCACGACCTCCTGACCCCGTGGTTGGGAATAAACGTGTTCATAGTCACAACGTGTTGAAAACAACGCGGGCGCCCAATAGCCCTTCCCTGGACGCCGGGCATGGCTGTGCTTCACGCCACCCGATCCCCAGTGCGAACAACTTCCCAGCCTCGGCAGTGGGTCCTCCCTCTTGTCTCGGGGAGCCCGGGGCGGCCAGGGCCAGTCAATGCAGAGGGACCCGCCATTGTGCCCCTGGGACGCCACAGGTGAGGATCACACACCCGAGCAGCCGCCTTTGATACGGCGGCCGCCCGCAGAGGAAGCCTGCGCCCCGGTGGGGAGCGACCCGGCCCACGCTCTGTGGACAAAACCAGACGGAGTCCTTCTCGCCCCACACAGAGGACGCTGGAAGGATTCTCTCTGCCCCGATTCTAGTTAAAATGATCGCCACCAACGTGTTTATCAGAACAGCCTGGTCTTCAAAAAAAAAAAAAGAAGAAGAAGAAGCAGCCAGGATTCCATTTGGAAACAGATCTACACATTAAGGAGGAAACTGGACTCCGCCTGGGACCCAGGACTATCGAATCGGATCTCGAGCTCGCGTACAATGGTCCGCTCTGACTGCCCCGGGATCGCATGCGGGACCCTCGCGGTGGGCTACAATGCTGCCCGTTGTTCTCAGCTCGCTGACAAACGAGCTCTGGTCCTTTCTGTCGGAGTGTTGTGTTTCCAAAGGCCCGTCTGGGTTAGAGAGCCAGGACGGAGAGCAGCGCCCTGCACCGGGAGCCGGGCTGCGTGTCTCCGGGAGCGGCGCGGGCTGCGCGGGGCCTGAGGGTGGCGGGCCTCTCGGGAAGCGCAGGGAGAGCGGGGAAGGCCGCCGGCTCTCAGGGCTGCAGGCTCGCGCTCGCAGGAGGGCGTGCCGAGGGCTAAGAAGACTCAGTTGAATCACCATCTCCGGGAAGAGAAACACGTTTCCATAACTCACTCCGAATTACCGAGGTTGGATTTCCATGTTCTGTTGTTTGGTTTTGGAAAAGAAAGCTAAATGGTAAGAATGGTTCTGTAGAGAAGGCCGGGTTCCGTTCTGTGAGTTCTCAGCCGGGGTGCGGACTTGCCCAGGCGGCCTCACCAGTCGCTCTGCTCCTGCTCAGACCCCTCCAGGGACGCGCCGGCCCGAATGGTGTCATGTGAGGAGCAGGAAAATCAGAAAAGGAAGGGCTCTGGGCTGGCATGAGCGTCCTCGTCACACAGTCAAGGCACCGAGTCGCGAAGACAGCACTCAGGCCCACCTGGGAGGGGAGTGTGCGCTGCAAAAGCAGGGTCACCAGGAACACAGCAGCTCCTAACAACGCCCTCCGTTCTCCTCACCAGCAGGCTGCGTCCAGGTAGCAGGCCTGTCCCCTGGATCTCAGCTTCTGAAAGCTGTCCCTGCACCTGCCCCCTGCACCTGCCCCCTACCCCCCTGCACCTGCCCCCTACCCCCCTGCACCTGCCCCCTGCACCTGCTCTTCCTGCACCTGCCCCCTGCACCTGCCCCCCTGCACCTGCCCCCTGCACCTGCCCCCCTGCACCTGCCCCCTACCCCCCTGCACCTGCCCCCCTGCACCTGCCCCCTGCACCTGCCCTCCTGCACCTGCCCCCCCCACCTGCCCCCCTGCACCTGCCCCCTGCCCCCCTGCACCTGCCCCCTGCACCTGCCCTCCTGCACCTGCCCCCCCACCTGCCCCCCTGCACCTGACCCCGCCCCCTGCACCTGCCCCCTGCACCTGCCTCCTACCCCCCTGCACCTGCCCCTGCCCCTGCCTCCCTGCACCTGCCCCCCTGCACCTGCCCCCCTGCACCTGCCCCCCTGCACCTGCCCCCCTGCACCTGCCCACTGCACCTGCCCCCTGCACCTGCACCCCTGCACCTGCCCCCCTGCACCCGCCCCCCTGCACCTGCCCCCCTGCACCTGCCCTGCACCTCTCGTCTGCTCACCTGGGCGGCTCTGAAGCCGGCAGAGGCTTTGATCACATTCAGCATTTCCATGTCTATGCACCTCACACTCACTCTAATTTTTTATAAAACTTGAAATCGTTTTAAAAATAAAACAAATATCCTCTTGAAATTCATTGACTATGAAAACCTAGTCTACAAGTAGAATATTGGGAATCTTTGAAAAGGGAGGAAAAGCTACCTGGACTTTGCTTCTAAGTGTAATGGGGTTTTAAGGTGTCTGCCATTAAGTTGATATGTTGCTGGTTGGCATTTAATGAAGTTGGTTAATTTTGTGCTCACAGGGCTGGACTGTATGCACATGCACATGACGGCCGTATACACTGAGGTGTAAATGCATTGGGTCTAGTGCCTCTTAACGCTCTTCAACGCTCACAGGTGCGGCGCGGGGCCCGGTGACACCTGGCTGTGACAAACGCTGGTTTATCAGACAGAAAACAGTTCCTAGTCTAGTTCTCTTCCAAGCGCCTGAGGAGGGAGGGCAGCCGCTGTGCTTGAATTTCTGGGGGGGCCCTCATTTGGTTGTTCATTGCAGGTAGGGGTGTCCCCCACGCTGGGCCAGGGACATGCCTGTGCATAGAGGAAGCCTGGTGCGGTCCCATCCGAGCGCGGCTGTTCCCCCGGGACCGAGTCGCCGCCTCTAAAAGTGGGGGGTTGCCCGGGGTCGGGCTGCCTGTGGGAGGGTGTCCTTTGGCAGGTCTTCGGAGAACAGGCCACCGAGGAAGCAGTGGATCAGGATACAGGAGAACGACTTGCCCCCCCGAGTTAGAAAGCAAAAGGACTGAACCCGAGAGAAACAGCGCCGCCCGGAGACCAGGAGGAGCGTTTCGTCCGCGGGAAGATGGTCCCGTCCGCTTACACTCCGGCCAGGGGTCAGGGGCGTCTTTGTGCCGTGGCGGCCGGGCCCCCGAGAGGCTGCATCACGGGGAGGCCGGGCCCTGAGAGGGAGGCTGCATCACGGGGAGGCCGGGCTCTGAGAGGGAGGCTGCGTCACGGGGAGGCCGGGCCACAGGGCCCCTCCCGCAGAGCCGCCTCCTGAGCCCCGGGCTAATGGCTCCTCTCCCAGTCTCAGCCGCAGGCACCAGGACAGCGCAGCCAGCGCAGGGCTGCGCCGAGACTGGAAAGGGAGGGGCTCCTTTCCGTGTAAAGAACGATGATTTCTGTTGCGGGAGCCGCGAGGGGAAAGCGGGGAATGAAAACCGGCCGAGGACCAGGCAGCCGTCCTGGCCGGCCCGGGGCAGCGGACAGATCCGCTCCCATCACTCCGGAGGCCTTTCCCTGAGTTCCCAGAGCCAGTCACCAATCACGTCACCCCACCCGGGAAGAACGGGCGACACGGAACAGGACACCCGAGGGGAGGACCCCGAGGTCTCCGGCTGCTGCCCTTTCCCCGAGGTGCTTCCCCGCTGAGCCTCGCAGCCTGCACCTGCTCCTGCACCTGCTCCTGCTCCTGCTCCTGCACCCACTCCTGCACCTGCACCTGCACCCGCTGAGCCTGCACCCGCACCTGCTGCAGAGGAAGAGGCGGGAAAAGGGTTTCTCCTCCCGTGTCCCCCCACTGCGCCGACCTCGTCCTGGTCCGGGAAGCAACTCCCTGCAGAGTCACTGGCTCAGCTCTGGCTCCCCGCCGCCGCCACAGCCCCTGTCTTTGTCCGGCTGCCCATCAGTCAGGGCTGTCGGCGCTCCCAGAACTTTCTAGGAGCAGCGTTTCTGGGGGGGGGGGCGGGGGCAGGTCCCCGTGCACGTCCTTTTCCCTCAGGGGGTCAATGTGGGGGAGCCTAGAGGGACAGACACAGGCCATAGGCTTACAGATAGCAAGTCAGACCCGGCGGGCGAGAAGCCCTGTTCCCTGGGTCTCGGAGGAGGGCCCCCGAGGAAGGGAGGGAGGGAGGGTCCCCAAGGGAGGGAGAGAGGGAGGGAGGGAGGGCAGACGCCACGGAAGGGCATCGCTCTCCTGCACAGACACGGGGAAGCCTAACCAGCCCCAGCAGTGAGGAGACCTTCCAGGGGTCGGCGTGGGGCGTGGGGCATGGGGCGCACAGAGGAGACGGAAGTGGAGGCTCAGATGGCGGCTCAAGGGGCAGCAGGGGTGGGGTTGACACCCAGAGGCCGTCTGGAGAGGGGAGGGGGAAGGGGAGAGGGGAGGGGCCGGCTGCGGGATGTGAGTCTGGTCCGCTGGGTGGGGTGGGTGAGGAAGAGATGGAAGGAAGAGGTCAAGCCCTAGATGGTGGTACCGAAGGTCAAGGTCAAGGTCAAGGTCAGACCACGGGGGGCAGATGGGACTCCCTGGGCCTGTTGTGCCCCAGCTCCCACGGCGACAGGTGCAGGCTGGGCGCCCCGGGAGGCCAGGAGGCCGGGAAAGGGCAGCAGCGCAGGGGCAGGGCTGTGGGCGGAGGGCAGCTGACCGGGTGCTGACCCGGGGCCGGCGGCTCCTCGGGGTGCGGGAGGCTGGCTGTCCGGACCCCGGGGTGGTCAGCAGCGCCCTGGCCGGGGCCCCACACGGAGACAGCCCAGCAGGTCTCACAGGTCGCAGGCCCGGGCGGGCGGGGAACCGCCTCGCTGAGAAGCGGTGCGGAGTGGGGGGCGGGAGGGAAGGGGGTCACGGCGACCGCCATTGGGGCACATCGCCGCCCCGGCCGCGGCCCCTCGCGGTGGAGCGTGTGCGGCGCCGTCACCCTGAGCTGTGGCTCCCACGTGAGGGCGGGGCCGCGGCCCACCCTCCTGTCCCACACGCGGTCCCGGCGTGGCGGCCTCGCTTTCCCGGCTCCGCCCCTGCGCCCCGAGGAGAGCGAGCGCGGCCGTCCTCCCCCCCCCCCGCACCCCCACCTCCCTCACGCTCCCGGCTGCCCCCCTCATGCTCCCGGCTGCCCCCCACCTCATGCTCCTGGTTCCCCCACCCCGCATGCTCCCGCCCCCCCCCCCCATGCTCCTGGCTGCGTTTGCAGCAGCAGTAGGTCCCCCCCTCCCCACATGCCTATTACCGTCCCCCCCACCCCGCGCGGCGCCCCAGAGCAGCGCCGACCCCAAGGCTGGAGCAAAGGGGGGATCTCCTTCGAGAAACTGCTCTCACAGCCCCTCGCCCATGGCCATCCATGAGTGACCCCGAAACGCAGCTCTGCTATTGGACGTGTTACCTCTCGTGGATCCGAGAGTTACTGGGGCTCTTTTTTCAAAATTGTTCCCCCCTCTTTCCAACCACGCAGTCTTGAGAAGCAGAGATTTCCTGCCTCCGAATGCGGCCTCCTGCTGGGGCCGGGCGGGGGGAGGGGGGCACGTGGCCACGCCCACAGCCCAGGATGGGGGCGCCTGGCCACGCCCACAGCCCAGGATGGGGGCGCCTGGCCACGCCCACAGCCCAGGATGGGGACGCCTGCCCACGCCCACAGCCCGAAGTGGGCACGTGGCTGCAGATGGTGCCCTTGCTTCCTGGGGCTCGGGGCTCCAGGTTTCACTCTGATGCTCACTCCCTGGGAGGTGCCAGGGCCGCAGAGGCGCTGGTGGGGGTGGGAAGTGGGGAGGGGGGCGCGGCTCTGGATGCCGAGAGTCCCCCCAGGGTGTCCAAGCTCCGGAAGTGCTGTCAGCGGGGCTTGACCTCGTGAAGCTTGACCTTCCCAAACTATCCAATGGGGGTCAGACCAGCTCTAACCAACTTCTGAGGCTGATGTGAACATAATGAAACAACAGACATTAGACTCGCTCGCTAAGTAAATGGGGGCGGAGCCCTATATGTTTATGGTGCACACGGAGTGGCCAGATGATGACGATCTCTGAGCGCATAACCATCTGGCCATTCGGTGTCTATCCTATAGGATAAAGGGCTAATATGCAAATTGTCCCCTCGACCAGGAGTTCTACCAGCAGGCAGGCCGGCCAACCACCCATGTCCCCTCCCCATGGCCAGGCTGGCCGGACCCCACCCATGCACGAATTCATGCACCGGGCCTCTAATATTTATATATATATATATATATATATATATATATATATATATATATATATATACACACACACATACACACATACACACACACACACACACACACACACACTGAGTGGCCAGATTATTATGCATTCAGAGATCATAATAATCGGGCCACTCCATGTATATTTCCCTCTAATAATGTCATAGATTTGTAACCAATGGATAAATATTCCTATGTGCTGTGGCTGTTTTAATCATCATAGACGCCTCCTTTTTTTTTTTTTTTAAATATATTTTATTGATTTTTTACGGAGAGGAAGGGAGAGGGATAGAGAGTTAGAAACATCAATCAGCTGCCTCCTGCACACCTCCCACTGGGGATGTGCCTGCAACCAAGGTACGTGCCCTTGACTGGAATCGAACCCGGGACCTTTCAGTCCGCAGGCCGACGCTCTATCCACTGAGCCAAACCGGTTTCGGCCATAGATTCCTCCTTGACACGACTCCTCAGGCCACATGAATTCTACATCATTATGAGGGGTTTTCCACAGATAGTTTGCAAGACCCTTTTTTCAGGCCCCAAATCTCCACACGCTCAGCCTTGTGCCCCACAGGCCAGCCCACCCTTACTTTTCAAAAACTTTGAGACAAGGAAAGACAGGAAATCTTTTTTCATCCGAATTTTGAAGCTTTGATCTTCATTATCTTAACATTCAAAACAGAGCTGCGGGCGTTTATCCTCAAAGCCGTAACACGGGTTCTGGCCCCGATGCCTCTGAGCCGGTCCAGGTTTCAGTTTCCCCCCGCCAGGTTCCTCCCCCCAGGCCGCATTCCTCCGGCGTGTCCTCCTCCTCGTCCTCTCCCTCCTGCCCCCTCCCCTGCTCCCCCCGCCCTCCTCTCCCCCGCACCCTCTCTGCACCGGGACACACAGTTCTTCCAGATCAGAGCGCAGGGAGCACCAGAGAAAAGTCCCACTTCATGGCCAACCGTTTAATTCCTTGAGGCTTTATTTCATCTCAGAGACAGCATTTCCTTCCTGTTTCTGAGCAGACACCCTTGCCGAGCGGAAAGTTCCTGGAACAATTCGCGGAGCCCCAGCCCACGGGTGTTAGCCCCTCGCCCGGCTGCTGGCAGGTGAGGGTGTGGACCCCACCTCCCCCCCCCCCACAACTTCCTCCTGGATCAGCTCCTTGGCCCTCTGTTCCACAGAAGGTGGCCTCCTTGGATCCTGCCCCCAGTCCCACCCTCGCTGCTGCTTCAAAGTGAACTTCCTTCCGCGGTGCCCCTGGGCACGTGCCCCCCGCAGCTGCTCTCCTGGGGAGACCTCAGGGCCCTGGAAGCCGGGTGCCGGGGGCTCAGTGGGGCAGGAAGAACACACACACGAATCACCCAAAGGACACGAAAGGGAGCGAGGGGGCCCCTCCGCCCGCCTGCAGTCTGCCTTCGAGCCCGGGAAACAGGCGTTTTCTTTGCTTTTTCTCTGGCCCCTCTGCCTGCCTTGTCCAAGCTGCCAAGCAAGGGGTGTCTGGCTCCAGCTCCAGCTCCAGCTCCAGCTCAGGGCGCCCCGCGAGGCTTTGCAGGGACAACGCCTCTGTAAACCATTAACGAGCTCGGCGTGGGACTCACCGGTTTGCCCAGCGCCGCGGGGCCACCGCTGACGCGGCCCAGTCCTGCCCTCGCCCCGTCCTCCTGGCCTGACAGCACGGAACGCCCGCACGTGGGCCTCATGCGGGGACTTGTGTTCACACCCGCTGCCCCCGGGGACCCTCACGCACACACTCACCAGCAGGAGCCGGGGCGTACCACCTGCTGGGCCTCGGACACGCACGGGACGGCTTGTTCACGCCCACGGGGGGGGGGGGGGTGACAGCGTGTTCCCCGGTGGCATTGCTGGGGGCGTGATCCTCGGACAGAGGGGGGCCTGGCAGAGTTCAGCCAGGTCACCTTTCTCGGCTGTGGCGCTGCCTCAGGGTCACCCCTGCTGGGCGCTGACGAAGGGACGCTGATACGGTTAATCGATAACCAGCCGGGACTTTCCACACCGGGAAGAGGCCGCCCAGTGAGCATTCCTTTGGGCTGAACTTCCTTCTGAGTCCAATCGGTCTAGGGTCCTGCCTTCCAGCAGCTCGCTGCCTCCCTCGTCGGCTGGATTGTTTGTGGGAGCTCACACGTGGGCCGTCAGAGGCGCCTTCGTGCGAAAGCGACGCGAACCTGCGTGGAACCGCACCCTCGTGGGTGCTGGGAGGCTCCCGGGAGGGCTGATGGGCGCCCACGCTCAGGGGGCTCAGCCGAGGGACCTGGTCTGAGATGGAGTGAGGGGGGCTCGCGCGGGGCGGGGGCAGCCCCTGTCGCCTGCGGCTGAGGAGGGGGGGACAGGGGAGCTGAGAGGCAGAGCCCGCGGCACGCGTGGCGGAAGCTGTGATTCTGGCCATTCCCGTGAGCGCTGGGGCCAGGCCGGCGGAGGAGAGCTGCGACCTAGGCTGTCTCTTTGCTGGGCTGCGGACCTGGGGCATCAATGACCCAGTATCCCCCAGGGAAACTTGGTTACAACAGGGACCTTCTGGTTCTGGAGTGAGGAGGAGGTACCCGAGGCACCTTTCTTACCAGAGAATTCTAAGATCTGCCCAGCCCCCTCCTCCCCCCCCCACCGCCCCGTCCCCACCCTGCCCCGTGGTCTCCACTGGGGCCACCGGGAAAAGTCAGGAGCCGGGAAGCAAGCAGACAGCACAGTCCTCGCTCCGCGTTTGCGGTGACACGTGGGAGAAAGCGAACGAGCGCTCCCAAGTGCACGCATCCAGCTGGTCTGCGCCCTCGTCCAAACACCTGACTGTCGTCTGCGCCGTGAGGGCGACCCCGGGGATGACGCCAGGGCTCGGGGGAGGTGCTCCCGCTGCAGAGTGTCCCCCGCCCCCCCACCCCCACTCCAGGCCTCACTGCTCTTCCAGGCTGGTTACGTCCGGAGGTCAGATCTGTCCCGGGCCCCACCAACACCTGCGTCTCACCTTGCGGCCGCTGGTCCGATAAGTGCAGCCACGCTCAGCATGAAAAAGGCCCCCCGTGCAGCGTGAACATGCCTGTGCAGCTGCGTCCCAGTGCACGCGTCGTCTGTCGTCATGTTTTATTGCGGCGGCGCGTTAGCATAAGCCTCGGAGCAGGTCGCTCACAGAAAAGAAAGCCGGACTTCCTGGGAGGCAGCGATGAAACGCAGATGCACACTGCGTGTGTGCGCATGTGTGTGCGTGCGCGGGGGTGTGTGAATGTGTGCACTTGTACGTGTGCGTGCATATGTGTGTGTGTCCATGTGTGCCTGCGTGTGTGGATGGGTGTGTGTGTATGTGCGAGTGTGTGCACGCACATGTGAATGTGTGCGGGTGCGTGCATCCATGTGTGCGTGCGTGTGTGGATGGGTGTGTGCGTATGTGCGAGTGTGTGCATGTGTGTGCACGCGCATGTGAATGTGTGCATATGTGCGTGTGTCCATGTGTGCGTGCGTGTGTGGATGGGTGTGTGCGAGTGTGTGCATGTGTGTGCACACGCATGTGAATGTGTGCATATGTGCGTGTGTCCATGTGTGCGTGCGTGTGTGGATGGGTGTGTGCCTATGTGCGCAGGTGTGTCTATATGTGCGAGTGTGCGCATGTATGTGCACACACGTGTGAATGTGTGCGGGTGCGTGCATATGTGCACGTG
Source organism: Plecotus auritus (assembly GCF_963455305.1). Classification (NCBI taxonomy): domain Eukaryota; kingdom Metazoa; phylum Chordata; class Mammalia; order Chiroptera; family Vespertilionidae; genus Plecotus; species Plecotus auritus. Next base: position 177,953,704 of record NC_137774.1, on the reverse strand, counting down.
CGTGCGCGCATGTGCGTGCGTGCAGATTTTCAGATCTTTCTCTGTCTGCCGTTGCGTGTCCTGGGAAATGGGTTTCCCGGTGTGGGACTCCCGTCAGAGACTTACTGCTTTTGAAAGACCGACTCGCAGAGTTGTTGCCAGAGCCGAGCGGCGTGTCAGCACGGTGCCTGCACGTCCTGCACGTTGGTCTGGATTTCACTGGATTTCACTGTGTTGCCGGGAGCCTCTCCCTAGGAACCAGGCAGATGCCCCTTTGCTGTCCACATCTTCCCTCCCACCTGTCCAGCGGCCGCAGCACCACCTGGAGAAGGACGGCACGTGCCCGCTTTCTCCCCGGCTCAGACTCCTGGGAGCCTGGACCCTGGACGGTTGGTGTCTCCAAGCCCCTCGAGTAGGAGAGGTCCCTCAGGATCCGGAGCTGGCACTTCTGCGCCCGCCACGCCCGTGGCCGTGAGCGGCTCCGCCCGCTGCTGTTCTCGGCTGCCCGGGGCTGCCCCTCCTGACCCACGGCTGCTCCACACCTTCCTTCTCGAGGCCTCTTATTCCCCACCCCCCGCCCAATCTTGGGGCTCCTGGAGAATCCTCCCCTGTTCTTGGGGGGCACCCCACCGCCACCACGCAGGTGCTCACAGGGTGCCCCTGTGGGAGGCAGTGTGCCGAGCCCCGGGCTAGGCCAGAGCGTGCGCAGGGTGTGGGAGGCTCACGGGATCATGTAACCCGCGATGAGGCGCAGTGGTGGGAGCGTGTCTGATGTGGTGGGAAGGAGGGTTGTGGAAGGTGTCTCGGGTGATGGTGGCAGGCGTGTCCGGAAGATAACGAGGAATTAGCTGCTGGAGGGGGAAGAAGGAAGGCGCACACAGGCCAGGTCGGTCTGGGCAGAGCCGGCGGCATCGCCCCTCGAGGCCCGTGGCGCTGCCTCCCTCTCCCCTGCGCCGTCCTCTCTGTTCCGGCTGGAACGCGGGGGGTTCCCGGACCTGGGGACACACGGATGTGCCGAGGGCTTAGCCCGCGTCTACACCTCAGCGGCGTCTACACGCAGGCCTGCCGCCGCCTGTGGTTGTTCCTGGCTGGCCCGTGGCTACGCCGAGCCCTCACCTCGCCGTTCACCATGGGAGGGTGACTTGGACGATGGCGAGGGGACGTCCCCTCTGGAGGGGCCCTCACTGCTGGACACGCAGACTCTCCACTTCTCGGGTTGCGTTTTCTAAAAGTCGCGTCCTACGCCGTGTGTGGGGGGATGCACTAAGAGTGAGCAGGGTCGTTGTTTCAAATCCTCCTTCAGTGTCTCTGTTGACCTCAAGGCTCTGACCTGCTTTGAGCTCATGGCTCAGCCTGAACCGTGGGTCTGTCTTCACGAGTCTGGAAGTTCTGCTGACGGGCACTCGCAGTGTCAGGAGGGCCTGGCCCGTTGGCTCAGTGGGTGGAGCCTCGGCCCACGGACCAAGGGTCCCGGGTTTGATTCCGGGCAAGGGCACCTACCTCGGTTGCGGGCCGACCCCCGGCCCTGGTTGAGGTGCGTGTGGGAGGCAACCAATCGAGGGGTCTCTGTCTCCCTCCCTCCCTTCCACTCTCCCTGAAAATCAGTGGGACAATATCCCAGTGAGGATGGACCAAAAAGGGAAATATCAGGCAGAACAGCTTGAATAGTAAGCGGAGGTTTTCAGTTAAAGGACCGGGCGTGTCCGCAAAGCGTCACAAGCCACGGTGAGTGAGGTCAGATGGAGCCACCGTGCGGCTCCAGCCCGCACCGTCGCCCCAGGTCGCCTGGGCTCGGGCGGAGGACGGCCATGTTTCTTCCTGGGTTTACTGACATCAGGCTCTATGCTTTCCCTGGAGTTTGTCCAGTCCCCCCACTTCCATCTGGACCAGAGGCACACGGGGGAAGAGAGGGACGAGGGTGACTCTCGCCCCTGAGTTGCGTTTGTTGAAGCCAGCATTGAGCTGGGCATCCAAAAGGAAATGATGGGGCGACACCAGGACTGTCCCCCACATCGTTGCTGGCGGAGGACAGGCAGGCTGGGGTGAGCCTGGCTATCCTATATAATAGAAGGGTAATATGCAAATTGACCCTAATGGCGGAACGACCAGTCGCTATGATGCGCACTGACCACCAGGGGGCAGACGCTCAACGCAGGAACTGCCCCCGGTGGTCAGTGCGCTCCCAACAGGGGGAGCTCCGCTCAGCCGGAAGCCAGGCTCACGGCTGGCGAGGGCAGCGACGGTGGCCTTTCCCGCCTCCGCGGCAGCGCTAAGGATGTCCGACTAAGCTGTCAGTCGGACATCCCCTGAGGGCTCCCGCACTGCGAGAGGGCGCAGGCCGGGCTGAGGGACCCCCGAGTGCACGAATGTCGTGCGCCAGGCCTCTAGGTATAAATGACAGTTAAACCCCCGAGGTCTCACTGTTCTGAGTACTTCGAACCTCGTAACTCACTTCATCGTCCCCGAACCGGAGGGCCCGCCCTCAGCGGAAGAAGCACCGCTCCGGCCACGCTGACCTGCGCTCCTGGCCCAGGAGCCGCGGACGCTCTCGGGCCGTCGGCACGGGGAAGGAGGGTCCAGACGGGAAACCCGAGGTGAGTGAGACGTCCAGGTCTGACGCGGCTGCGGAGGAAGCCACCTTAGAGGAGGGGTGAGCGGGCCACATGGGCAGGTGCCTCGTTGTGTTTTAAAACCAGCACCATCCATGGGAATGGCATTTCGGTATCATGTATTTTTTGTTTTTTCATTTTTTTGGGAGATAAAAAGCAGAGTGAAGTAGGAAAGCGTGCTGAGTTTGCTTGGGCTCATTTCCCCCCGGGGAGACCCTTGTCCAGGCCACAGGCCACGGCCACGACCTCCTCACGGGGAAAGACGTGGACTTGGGTTCCAGTTCCTGCTCCAGCAGCTGCAGGCGAGGGCGTCCTAGGCGCCTGGTTCTCCCCCATCCCCGACAGAGACAGGAATGGCCCTCCTTTGCGTGCTTCCGGGAGGGTTAATAAAGCCCGGCACGTCACGGCCCGGCGACCGAAGTCACTTAGGAAATGATAACTTTTTATGGATTTCAGAGGGGAAGGGAGAGGGACAGAGCGAGGAGAAAGATCAATGATGAGAGAGTCATGGATCCGCTGCCTGCACACCCCCCACTGGCGATGGAGCCCGCAACCTGGGCGTGTGACCTCCTGGTTCATAGGTCAGCGCTCCCCACTGAGCCGCACGGGCTGGGCAGGAAATGGTAACTTGTGTTGTCTGTGTTTCTCCGTGACGGTTTGCTGAGTTCAAACATCGTACACAAGGGGGAGAACAGCCTCGTGCATGTGGCCTTGGCAACGAGAGACCTCCCCGGCGATGTGGCGGGAGAGGACGGAAACAGAGGGTCCGGGGAAATGGCACATCGTCCCATCCCCCCCCTCGTTCCCCCCTCCCCCCCCCCCGCCCGGCAGGAGCCACCGCGGGCCAGGCGGCTGGGAGCCCAGGCCCTTCTGAGTCCAACTGGGACCGGATCAAAGGGGCGAGCGGGGACGGCGTCTCTCCCAAACGCTCTGCTGATCCGCCTTCCCCGGCCCCCCGCCTCCAGCCGCCCGCTGGTCCCAGGGCGCGGAGGAAGGGGGGCAGCTAGAATATGACTCAGCGTCGTCGTGACCATACAGCCGAGGGGTCGGGCCCAGAAAGGCGGTGGGCGGCTGAGGAGACGGCCACCCCCCCTCCCCAATCCTGCCTCTGACCGCTCTCAGCCGAGGAGTCCGACAGCCAGGCCAGAAACGCTCCTCCTGCTCCCAGCGCTGCTGAGAGGAGGGGGAGGGACAGGGAGGCCCAGTGCCAGCTGTGAGCCCTGGGCACAGCTCGGAGGAGCGGCTGCCACGTGGGGGGCCTGCAAAGGCCCGGCCTCCAGCCACCTGTGGGGCCAAAACTGATCCATGTGCTCAGAGGCCAAGGCTGGGGCTGGGGCTGGGGCTGGGGCTGGGGCTGGGGCTGGGGGTGAGGCTGAGGTAGAGGCTGGGGCTGGGGCTGAGGTAGAGGCTGGGGCTGGGGCTGAGGTAGAGGCTGGGGCTGGGGCAGAGGCTGGGGCTGGGGCTGAGGTAGAGGCTGTGGCTGAGGTAGAGGCTGGGGCTGGGGCTGAGGTAGAGGCTGGGGCTGGGGCTGGGGCTGGGGCTGGTGCAGAGGCTGGGGCTGGGGCAGAGGCTGGGGCTGGGGCTGGGGGTGAGGCTGAGGTAGAGGCTGGGGCTGGGGCTGAGGTAGAGGCTGGGGCTGGGGCTGAGGTAGAGGCTGAGGTAGAGGCTGGGGCTGAGGTAGAGGCTGCGGCTGGGGCTGGGGCTGAGGTAGAGGCTGGGGCTGGGGCTGAGGCTGGGGCTGAGGCTGAGGTAGAGGCTGGGGCTGGGGCTGAGGCTGGGGCTGAGGCTGAGGTAGAGGCTGGGGCAGAGGCTGGGGCTGGGGCTGGGGCAGAGGCTGGGGCTGGGGCTGAGGTAGAGGCTGTGGCTGAGGCTGAGGCAGAGGCTGAGGCTGCGGCTGAGGCAGAGGCTGTGGCTGGGGCAGAGGCTGAGGCTGGGGCTGGGGCAGAGGCTGCGGCTGGGGCAGAGGCTGAGGCTGGGGCTGGGGCAGAGGCTGCGGCTGGGGCAGAGGCTGAGGCTGGGGCAGAGGCTGAGGCTGAGGCTGGGGCAGAGGCTGAGGCTGGGGCCAACCCCAACCCCGAGAACCGGGCTGTGATCCGAGCCGAGTGAGGCGAAGCTTGAGTTTTGTCGTCGCCGTTAATTCTCACCCAAGAACATCTTCCCACTGATTTTTAGAGCGAGCGGGAGGGAGGGGGAGAGAAACATCGATGTGAGAGAGACACACCGACCGGCTGCCCCTGCAGCGCCCCCACCCGGACGGGGGACCGAGCCGGCCACCGAGGTGCATGCCCTTGACTGGAATCGAACCTGAGACCCCTCAGTCCACGGGCTGACGCTCTAGCCTCCTGGCTGGAGCTTACGTGTTTTAAGATTATTTCAAAGCGCTGCTTGAACTTTCCCGAGAGGCGGTTCGGACCTGCCTGCAACCCGTCGGGGGGTCCGCCCAGTGCCTCTGCCTGGGATTCAAGGTGACTGACATCCGCGCACGGGACCTAAGGTCACGGTGACCACGGCCGTGTCTCAGGGGCAGGAGGCCAGGGAGCCCCTGGGACACAACTGCTGTCCTGCTTGGGGGCAGACTGACCGGAGGGCCGCCCGCCCAACAGCGCCGAGGGCACACCCAGGACGGCCTCCGGGGCGGCCTGGAGCCGGGACGTGCAGCTCTGAACCGGCTGGGATGGGCAGAGCTGGCGTGGAGCCTCCTGACCCGGAGCGGCCCTAAGGGGGTGCGGCCCCCCTCTGTGGCTCCTGAAGAACAGCTGCAGCCCGGGGTGTCTGCGTTGAGTCCAGGCCGGGGCTCTGGGCTGTGCAGGGAGGGCCCTGGCCTCCAGCTCCCCTGGGCGCACTGCGGGCTCCGTGGACAGAGCTGGGCTTTGGAGGAGCGGGACCTGGGCAGGGGGCGAAGGCGGCGTCTCCCGCACGTGGCAAAGCGTTAACCATCCAACTCCTGGAGCAGAGGGGGCACTGAGAGCCGGGGCCAGGGCGCGGCGCTGCGGTCAGACGCCCCTGCCGTCCCCGCGCGGGGATCGGGTCTCCCCCAGCAGCAGCCGCGTGTCCTCGGCAAAGGCCTCGGCGTTCTCGGCGGTCTCCTCTCCGTCCCCCGTTCGGCAGGCGATGGGGCCCGGCCTCAGGGCTGTGATGAGACGGGAACGAGAGGACGTGTGTCCGGCTCGGCCCCTCGCAAGCCCCGTGAACCTCAGATGCCCAAACGCAAGAGCCACGGGCGCAGGGTCGCCCCGGGAGGAGCCGGCCTGGGCGGTGCAGCAGGCGCAGCGATGGCCGATGGCCGCCGGGCGCTCGTGGACCCGAGCAGCCAGGCTGGAAGGAGGAGGGCTTTGGTCTAACCAGGGGTCCTCAAACGACGGCCCGCGGGCCACAGGCGGCCCGCCGAGGACATGGATCCGGCCCGCCGGGTGCCGCTGCCTGTCCTGCTTAGCAGCCGACGCGTCCCGGGCCCACAGTGCGCATGGGAATTTGTTCATAGTTGTTTTTTTAAACTATAGTCCGGCCCTCCCACGGTCTGAGGGACAGGGAACTGGCCCCTGTTTAAAAAGTTTGGGGACCCCTGGCTAAGCGCACCAACAGGAACAGGCAGGTGCCAGCAGGCCTCGGACCGGAGGACCAGACAGAGCGAGGCTTCCTGGTTCCGAAAGATCCGCCCGCGAGTGTGATTTCCGAGGCTCCCCCGGCCTCTCTGCTCCAGGAGGCACCCCTCTTTCTTTCTGTCTCTCCCTGCACGGCCCCCCCAGGCCTCTCCTGGGGGCTCGACTTCCCTGGCTCCGTCCTTTGATTTAAATTCTCCTCTGGAAACGATGACGCGTCCGATCCCCTGGTGTTCGGGTGGAACGTGGGCCCTGGAGCATGCCCGCCTCCCCGACGGGGACAGGACGGGTGAGGAAGGGCGGCCGCGGGGCTGGTGCTGGAGGGACATCAGCCCGCGGCGCCAGGACGGCGCTGGGAGATGAAAGGCTTGGCTGACAGCGCAGATGGGGGGGGGGGGGGGAGGCCCCGAGACCGCTGCCAGGGCCAGGGCAGGGGATTGGCAGCATGCAGAGCCCTCGCTGGACACCATCCACCAGACCAGCGCGGCCCTCAGCCTCCGGCCACAGCATCCTTGCCCGGGCAGGGGGGCGCCTGCCAGGAAGCAGCCCCACGGGGGAGGGGGCGACTTTGCAGAGCGGGTCTGCCTGGAGGGGTGCCCAGCGCCTCGGGGCGGGCGAGGAGAAAGCACCCCCAGGGAGAGTGGGGCTGGAGCCCTGGGAAAGAGGCTGGGCCTGGACGGGGGTGGGGCGCTGGGGTGGGGGCGGGAGGGGGGAAGGCGGGGAAGCCCGTCCTCAGGGAGCTGTGGGGCCTGTGTCCTCCGGGCCGGCCCCACGTGGGTTACTCACCGACCCTTTCGAAACGCAGGGCCGTCTTCCAGGAACCACCCGCCTGTCTCCCTAGCGGGCGCCTCCCTGCGGGGCTCCGGTCAGAGCCCGTCCCGTCCGTGTGCACGCCAGCCGCCACGCCGAGTGCAGGCCGCGCCGCGACCGCCCGGGCAGCGGGCTCCGGCTTCTCCGAGGCCTTGCTCTCCTCTTCCTGGGTCTCTGGCTCCGGCCTTCTCCGCGGCCTCCCCCACTCCTCCTCCGGAGCGGCTGCTGCACCCACATTCCCGTCGCCCATCAAGAGGGGCTTGATTGCTGTCCCCCCTAGCGAGCCGGCAGGATCCACACCGAGGAGCCCACAGCAGGGACTGCTTCCTGGGCTGCCCGGCCTCGCTCCTCCACCCCCTCTCCCGTCGGCACGGAGACCGCGCAGTCCCTTTACCTTCCACGGACACGGGAAAGGGGAGCCATGGGCCAGAGGTGGGCGTGGCCCCAGCCCAGCACCCCAAGACAGAGGAGGGAGCACAAACACATACCCCATCGTCACGGCCACGACGTCACAGGGCCCACGTCACTCCCTCCCACCTCCCAGGACCACTGCATGTCGCCTGCGCGCACCTAGCTGCAAGGGAGCCTGGCAGCGCCGTCCTCAGCGTCGGAGTCGCAAGCTGCTCTGTCAGAGGCCGAGGGGGAAGTAGTTCTCTGTCACACGTCCGAGCAGCCACAGGAACGGGCAAGGGGGTGAGCTGGGCAGGGCTGCAGGGGGACTAGGTTAATGCCGGGTCTGCCCGTCTGCCCGAGGAGGCGAGGTTAACGCCGGGTCTGCCCGAGGAGGCGAGGTTAACGCCGGGTCTGCCTGAGGAGGCGAACATGCGCCACGGGGGGAGGAAAGGCAGTCGCTTCAGGACCTGGTTCTGGGGAAACGGGATAGAGAGAAGCAAAGAAAGGAAGGGAGGGAGGGAGGGAGGGAGGGAGAGAGGGAGGGAGGGAGAGAGGGAGGGATGGTCCTGGACAGGTGAGGGGACCAGGACGGGATGGTCCTGGACAGGTGAGGGGACCGGGAAGGCCTCGCACCCACATCGCCCGGGAACCAGGTCCGGGTTCTGGGAAACTGGGAGGAGCATGTGGAAGCTGGGCCACTGGGTTGCAGGGAGGTCGGAGGTCACACCATGGGCGTGGGGTTCGCGGGGAGGTTGGAGGTCACACCAGAGGCGTGGGGTCTGCAGGGAGGTCGGAGGTCACACCACAGGCGTGGGGTCTGCAGGAGGGGGCGCCGGGAGTGACCGGCAGGCGTTTTGGGGCGAGAGCTTGGGAGCAGAGGAGGAGGCGGGGATGGCAGGGAGGAGGCTGGGAAGGAGGAGGATGGGAAGGAGGAGGCGGGGACGGTCACCCCAGGAGGTTCCCTGTCAGGACTGACAGCGCCCGTGGCTCCGGGGCTGGGGAGAAGCCAGTGTGAGCGAGGGGGCGGCAGGTTCATGTCGAGGGCAGACGGTTGCCGCAGGGCGTGCCGGCCCCTCGGACGCCGTGGGCCAGCAGCATGCCCCGCACCTCCGCGTTCAGTCCGCCCCGCACCTCCGCGTTCAGGCCGCCCCACACGAGGGCTGGTGGTGAGTTGGGCACAGGACGCGGGCACCCCCAGCCACAGCCCCGGGGGCCCCGGCCTCACCTTCACTTCACGGCGCACTTGGCCTCTGCAAGGCTGGCCCGCTCCGCCCTGGAGATGCCTTGGTTCTGCTCCTGCTCGGAGAGAAAGACTGACACGTCTGCCAAATGCCGTCCGAGGCCCGCTTCCGTGTTAACAGGCCCCCGGAGCGAGGCGGTGAACGAGGAGGCACGTGGCCCCCCTCACCCCCGACGTGTGGCCGTGGACGGCCGCCTGCGGAGCTGTCCCGTCGGACACGCGGGAACCGACTGCAGAGAAGCGAGGCGTTCCCTTTAAATGTCCCGCAACTCGGTGTCCGCCCCCTCCGGGTTCCAGAAACATCCAGCACACGTGTCCGTCCCCTCCCGGGAGCCAGAGAGATCGACGGAGCTGAGCGAGCGAGCGAACGCCACGCGGGAGCCTCTCGGAGGCCTGGGGAGACGTGGGAACTCGATGGAAACGCATCCGACGCCGCGGCCCACGTGGCTTCCCACAGACGGTTTCCCTGTCGCCCCAGATATCCCAGCTCCGCTCTCTTCCAGGCACCCCACGCAGGGCCCCTCGCCGGGCGGCTGGAGAGAAGGGAGAGCCCTGGGGAGAGACGGCTCAGCACAGCCAGCAGACGCCCACAGGCGGGGGCCCCCGCGCAGGCTGGACGCCGATGAGAAAGACGCGGCTCGTGGGCACGGCGTCCTCGGTCCGTTCCTCGTCTCCAGATGTGCTCCCGAGACGAAGTGACTGATGACGAGTCTCGCCTGTTCGGAGACCGGGTCCGAAACCTGGGGCTCAAGCATGCTGTTTCCGTGTTTCGTTTGAAGGCGGTCCCTCCAATACACGGATGAACAACAGTGGGAACGGCCGAGGCTGCTGTTTAAATGGCGTTTGGACCACGTGGTCCTTCCATTTAACCACGTCGTCCTGGCAGGAAGGACTGGGGCGTGACAGCAGGTGCCAGAGACTCGGCCCCTCCCCCGGTAACGACCTAAACACGCGCTTCTCCCAACCGCTTCGCACTGTTTCCAGTCGACGCCCCCGGCCCGCGGTCCCGAGTCCTGACGGGTCTCCAGGCCCAACTCGCTCCCTGTCACTTCGCTCGCCTCTGTTTCAGCATCCGAAGAAGCAGGGGGGCCCTGACTGTGAACACGCCCCCGAGCATCTCCTAAGCCAGCCGTGGACAAACTACGGCCCGCGGGCCGGATCCAGCCCGTTCGGCTGTTCTATCCGGCCCGCGGAGCCGAAAGAGTGGAGGGTTCTCTTGCTCTCCCCTCCGCTCCTTTACTTTGAATTTATATTAGTTCACACAAACACTCCATCCATGCTTTTGTTCCGGCCCTCCGGTCCAGTTTAAGAACCCATGGTGGTCCTCGAGTCAAAAAGTTTGCCCACCCCTGTCCTAAGCGCTGGGCCTGCCACCGGGAACGTCCTGGAGGTCATCCTTCAGGTGTCCTCGCCATCTGACAGACGGGGACGGAGGCACAGAGAAGGCACGTGACTTAACCGAGGTCACCACCCAGCAAGTAAGAGGCGAAGGCAGCGCTCACATCCAGGCGGACTCATGCCCAAGGCCAGCTGCTCCGAGCCACAGTGCCTCCGACGGTGAGTTCCCGTTGGTTCTCCATAGTGAACCAGTTTACTTCCCACGGACAGGGCCCAGGGCCCCTTTCCTCCCGACCGCGTAGCTTCTCGGTACAGCCGCGCTCGGTACAGCCGCACTCACAGGTGGGAGGCGATGCTCGCTGTGGCTGCTCCGCTCGTCCCTGCTGGCGAGTGACGTGGAGACCTCCTGCGCCTGCCGGCCACTTGCACGTTGTCTTTGGAGAAATGTCTCTTCGGGTCCAACTACCACCTGGTTAGGGAGCCATGAAAGCCTCCAATTTTCAGAACCAGGAATGTGAGAAACCAAACCCACCAGGTCTGCAGTAGGGGGGCTGGGCCCAGAGTGGGGGCCGCCCAGCGTCACGCAGCCGTGATGGACCAGCCCAGTCCTGGCACACTGACTCAGCCCAGACGGTTTTCCTCAGACCACCCACTTCCCCACGTGCGGAGCTGCTCTCAGCTTCCTTTTATTTACTGACAAGGGGCCCAGTGCACGAACTCGAAAGGAACTGCGGGCCAGGAGGCTGCAGTGGGCACAGAGGCGGGTCGTGGTCCATCCTCCGCGCCCCCGCCCGGCCCCTCCTGCCGTGGCCCCCAGTCCCTGCCTGGCAGCCTGCGCGCAATCACCGACGGTGTGGAGTGATTGGGGCCGGCGCCAGCAGTGGGTGTGAGCAGGGCCAATGCCGTCCATGGGTGTGAGCAGTGGCTGCTGCCCCGATCGCCGCTCAGGAGCAGGGGGAGATGGGGAAGCCCTGAGGGGCGATGGGGGCCAGCACCCGCAGCTGGCGCTGAGCGATCGGGGCTGGCACTGGGTGCCAGCAGTGGATGCGAGCGCCGGGCAGGACCGCGGTGCGCAGGAGCAAAGAATTTTTAGTAACCACCAGAGGCTCACCCCGATGACGGTGATCGGTACCCCGCCTTGTTTGGTGCCCCCACTCACCTGTTCCACCATTCTGCCACAGCTGATGCCTGCCATGTTCCGTGCTCTGCCACCCGCTGCCGATGCCCGCCATGTTCCGCACGCACCCCCTGGTGGTCAATGACGTATCCCGGTTGTTCGGTCTATTTGCATATTAGACTTTTATTGTATAGGATTTTTGTTAATCCTCACCCAAGGTTATTTTTCCATTGATTTTTATTTATGTATTTATTTTATTTCAGAGAGAGGAAGGGAGAGGGAGAGAGGGATAGAAACTGGGGAGCGAGCCTGCAACCTGGGCATGTGCCCTGACTGGGAACTGAACCATGACCTCCGGGTTCATAGGTCGATGCTCAACCACTGAGCCACACAGACTCGATCCCCAATCGGGGTGCATGCAGGGAACAGCCAATCAATGCTTCTCTCTCTCCCTTCCGCCCTCTCTGAAAACCGTCACTTAGGAAATGTCCTTTCACTCCTGGCTGGCCCTGGGTCGGGAAGACAGCTTGATGGGACGGTGGCTGCGCTTCCGAGGTGTTCACACGGGAGATCTTCTTGGCTGATGCACAGGGTTCCCTTTCCTCCTCGGGTCCGCGCGTCAGGGTGCTGAACGGCTCACTCTGAGACCGGCCTGGGCCATCGCCGTGCTCACGTGTTCAGCAAAGTCAGCCTCCGGGGGGAAGAGCCATGTGCAGTGCTGCTCATTGCTGTGGTGTCAACACTCCCACCCCGGCCAGCGGCCAGCGGCCAGCGGCCAAGGGGGCCTCACTTGCCCAGGTGACAGGGAGAGGTGCACAGAGCGAGCACCTCCAGTGGGGGCCTACCAACCCCTTAGCCCCGCCCACCCCCGTCTTAAAGAGAAATTCGGTTCTCCCAGGGACGACGGTCCAGGGACTAGGCCAGAGCCCTGGCTGCCCCGCCGCTGCTTGGACATCACCCGCTGTGGCCAGCACCGGGCTCTGGCGGGAAGCCAGCGGGTGGCAGAGGCAGGAGAAAGGAAATGCTGTTTGGAAGCAAACTGAAGTGAAAAGCACCCTTTTCAGCCCAGCTCTGAGGTCGGCCACCTGCTGTGTTTTCATGGTCCTGCTCCAGCCACTCGGACAGCAGGATCTGTGGGTGCCGGGTGGGATCTGTGGGTGTCAGCAGGATCTGTGGGTGTCAGCAGGATCTGTGGGTGTCAGCAGGATCTGTGGGTGTCAGCAGGATCTGTGGGTGCCGGGCAGGATCTGTGGGTGTCAGCAGGATCTGTGGGTGCCGGGCAGGATCTGTGGGTGTCAGCAGGATCTGTGGGTGCCGGGCAGGATCTGTGGGTGCCAGGCAGGATCTGTGGGTATCAGCAGGATCTGTGAGTGTCAGCAGGATCTGTGGGTGCCGGGCAGGATCTGTGGGTGCTGGGCGGGATCTGTGGGTGCTGGGCGGGATCTGTGGGTGTCAGGTGGGATCTGTGGGTACTGGGCAGGATCTGTGGGTGTCGGGCAGGACCTGTGGGTGTCGGGTGGGATCTGTGGGTGTCGGGTGGGATCTGTGGGTGTCAGCAAGATCTGTGGGTGTCAGCAAGATCTGTGGGTGACGGGCAGGGAGCACAGCCTGAGTGGCTGTGAGGTGTGGAGCACCTCTGACCCCCTCTGGCTGCTGGGGTGCATCGCACTCCAGTGACCAAGCCCTGCAGAGCGGCCTCCCGGCTGTGCCTGAGGCCCTCGGGGCTGCCTTACAGATCTCCTGGGCTGTGTCGTCACACTTTTCTCTCTGCTGCCGTCTGCCTCTCAGCGACGTCCTTAACCCGTCATCTGTTCTCTGGACGGCAGGGGTTTCTACCTCCTACATTGTGCACGGATGTCATTATGTTGTGCATGGATGTCATTGTGTTGTGCACGGATGGTGTGTACGGATGGTGTGTAGGGATGCTGTGTAGGGATGGTGTGTAGGGATGGTGTGTATGGATGGTGTGTACGGATGGTGTGTACGGATGGTGTGTAGGGATGGTGTGTACGGATGGTGTGTACGGATGGTGTGTACGGATGGTGTGTAGGGATGGTGTGTAGGGATGGTGTGTAGGGATGGTGTGTAGGGATGGTGTGTACGGATGGTGTGTAGGGATGGTGTGTAGGGATGGTGTGTATGGATGGTGTGTAGGGATGGTGTGTACGGATGGTGTGTAGGGATGCTGTGTAGGGATGCTGTGTACAGATGGTGTGTAGGGATGGTGTGTATGGATGGTGTGTATGGATGGTGTGCACAGATGGTGTGTATGGATGTTGTGTACGGATGGTGTGTACGGATGGTGTGTAGGGATGGTGTGTACGGATGGTGTGTAGGGATGGTGTGTACGGATGGTGTGTAGGGATGGTGTGTAGGGATGGTGTGTAGGGATGGTGTGTACGGATGGTGTGTACAGATGGTGTGTAGGGATGGTGTGTACGGATGGTGTGTACGGATGGTGTGTATGGATGGTGTGTATGGATGGTATGCACGGATGTTGTGTACGGATGGTGTGTAGGGATGGTATGTACGGATGGTGTGTATGGATGTTGTGTACGGATGGTGTGTACAGATGGTGTGTAAGGATGGTGTGTATGGATGGTGTGTACGCATGGTGTGTAGGGATGGTGTGTACGGATGGTGTGTAGGGATGTTGTGTAGGGATGGTGTGTAGGGATGGTGTGTGCAGATGGTGTGTAGGGATGGTGTGTGCGGATGTTGTGTACGGATGGTGTGCACGGATGTTGTGTAGGGATGGTGTGTAGGGATGGTGTGTAGGGATGGTGTGTACGGATGGTGTGTAAGGATGGTGTGTATGGATGGTGTGCATGGATGTTGTGTAGGGATGGTGTGTACGGATGGTGTGTATGGATGGTGTGTACGCATGGTGTGTATGGATGGTGTGTAGGGATGGTGTGTATGGATGGTGTGTAGGGATGGTGTGTAGGGATGGTGTGTAGGGATGGTGTGTACGGATGGTGTGTACGGATGGTGTGTGCGGATGTTGTGTAGGGAAGGTGTGTGCGGATGTTGTGTACGGATGGTGTGTAGGGATGGTGTGTATGGATGGTGTGTACGGATGGTGTGTGCGGATGTTGTGTAGGGAAGGTGTGTACGGATGTTGTGTACGGATGGTGTGCACGGATGTTGTGTAGGGAAGGTGTGTACGGATGGTGTGTACGGATGGTGTGTAGGGATGGTGTGTATGGATGGTGTGTAGGGATGGTGTGTATGGATGGTGTGTAGGGAAGGTGTGTAGGGATGGTGTGTAGGGAAGGTGTGTAGGGATGGTGTGCAGGGATGGTGTGTACGGATGGTGTGTACGGATGGTGTGTACGCATGGTGTGTACGGATGGTGTGTATGGATGGTGTGTATGGATGGTGTGTACGGATGTTGTGTACGGATGGTGTGTATGGATGGTGTGTAGGGATGGTGTGTAGGGATGGTGTGTAGGGATGGTGTGTACGGATGGTGTGTATGGATGGTGTGTACAGATGGTGTGTACGGATGGTGTGTATGGATGGTGTGTACGGATGGTGTGTATGTATGTCATCGCTCATTTGATCAGACATGGGCCAGGCGGAGGTTGTTGTCACGCCTGTGCCTGCTGTCCCTGTCCTGGTCCTTCTGGTGACAAACAGCAGGAAAGCTGCTTGTTTACATGGAGCCCTCAGCCACCTGCGGGGGGAGCACCTGAGGCTGCCTGTCTCCGGCTCTCTGGGAGCAAAAGCACCTGCTCAGCGACAAGCAGGCCCTGGGCAGGCCCTCAGTCTGCACGGGAGCCAGGGCAGTGATGAGGCCTGGGCCAGGGGGACACAAAGCCCACCCACAACCAGGATGCCCCGCCCACAACCAGGACGCCCCACCCACAAATAGGACCCCTGCCCACAACCAGGACCCCCGCCCACAACCAGGACCCCAGCCCACAACCAGGATGCCCCGCCCACAACTGGGACACCCCGCCCACAACTGGGACACCCCGCCCACAACTGGGATGCCCCGCCCACAACTGGGATGCCCCGCCCACAACTGGGACGCCCCACCCACAACCAGGACCCCAGCCCACAACCAGGACCCCCCCGCCCACAACTGGGACGCCCCACCCACAACCAGTTCACCCTGCCCATAACCAGGACACCCCGCCCACAACCAGGACGCCCCGCCCACTCCCAGGATGCCCTCAGAGCACAGGTGCAATCCTTGTTGTTTGGGGCTGAGAAGGGCTTTGCTGGCCGTCCTTCCTGGTGGGACAGAGCAGTTTGGTGCTTCTTTGTGGATCATAAAAAGGAGGGAGAAAGGAAGCCGAACCCGGGACCAAGGCCATCGTTCATAAGGACCCCGCAGAGCCCTGGCGCTGGGCGCGGGCGGGATCAGCCCCGGGACCGTGGTTCGGCGCCCCGGGCACCGGCTTCCTCTCGCCTGTCCTTCATCAGAGCTGTCACCCCAGGTCCTTCTCCAGGTCTGCTTCCTCCTCTCCGGCAGGCAGTGCCGCTGGGTGGGAAATGGTCCCTGCCCTAATGAGTCCATGTTATCGTCACGCAGACGCTGTGAGTTCCGAGTGCCGTGTCTCAGGAAAACTGGGAGCTCGTGGGGGGGGGGGGGCCTCCATCAGGGACGGCCTGGCTTTGCCGGGAACTCCCTCGGGGGTCAGTTTAACTTCTTCACGTTTGGTGAGACCAGCCAGGCGCTAGGCGCTGTGGCGGCAACGTCAGGCCTCAGGTAAACGGCAAGTATGTCCCTGAGCACGGAGACTGTCTCCCGAGGGCGACGCGGCGGGACCAGCCCAGCAGTGAGCGGACCAGGCCCCGGGCGCTCGGCGCTCCAATCCTTTTCCAAAAGCATCGGCCACGGATGTGTTTTGCCACGTTGGCTCACTCACCTGTTCGATGACGATAATGCCACTGTACCCTTATGTGCGCTGTCTCTTTAAATCCTCAGGACAGCTGTGCGGGGGGGGTGGGGTGGGGGGGGTGGGGGGTGCTTCTGTCGTTCTCATTTTAAGGACAAGGAAACTGAGGCATAGACTAATCGCCAGGGTCTGGTCCTGGCCCTGGAATGCCCAGCGTCTGCCTCGTCAGAGCACGGGGTTCTGAGACGGGAGAGCAAGGCAGGAGGCCTTCTTGGAAGAGGCGGCCTGCAGAGACAGTGTGGTTCAGGGCAGAGGGGCGAGGGGGGCGGGGAGAGCAGCGGCAGGGAGGGGAGGCGTGCCGGCACGTTGTCGGGGGGAATGAGCCTATGGACTGCCGTCGAGCCTTGTGTGCGGGCTCGCTGGTGGAGAGGTGGCCGCGGACACGCCATCCAGCCTGTTCCTGTGCAGGACCTCCTTGGGAGCCACCGTCAGAAACGGGCTGCAGGGGGTGGACGTGGAGCCAGGACGACTAGCAGGTCACCTCCGTGACGCCCAGGGCTGCAGCAGGGGCAGGAAGTGCCCCCGAGAGGGGTGTCCCCGTGGGCCCACCACGTGCCGGCCCAGGCACCCGATACTCGAATCCAGGCGTCCTCAAACGACGGCCCGCGGGCCACATGCGGCCCGCTGAGGACATGGATCCGGCCCGCCGGGGGCCGCTGCCTGTCCTGCTTAGCAGCCGACGCGTCCCGGGCCCGCAGTGCGCATAGGAGTTTGTTCATAGGTTTTTTTTTAAACTATAGTCCGGCCCTCCCACGGTCTGAGGGACAGTGAACTGGCCCCCTGTTTAAAAAGTTTGAGTCTAATCCTTTTCCAAAAGCATCGGCCACGGGTACGTTTTGCCCCGTTGGCCCCATCCCCTGGAATGGCCGTCTCCGACAGGTACATCCCGAGTCCTTTCCTGCGCCCCGTCCCACAGCCAGGAGCTGGGGTTACCATCATCAGCCATCATCCTGTCATCGAGTCTCCGCGGAGGACACGGAGGCTGCGAGAGCAGATGGCTGAGCGGGCGCCTCCCAGGAAGGAAGCGGCCGGGACGAAGCCCAGGTCTTGTGCGGTCCCCCCGCCCCCTCCTCTCCCCCCCCCCCCCCCCCCCCCCCCCCCGCCGCGCTGCAGAGCCTGACAGCCCGCACCCGCGTCTGCGCCTGCACCTGGCTCCCGCTCGCTGCTCGGAGGCCTGGCGATGGGGCAGTCCTCACCGACAGGCCTCCGAGGCGCTCGGCTGCCTTCCCGAGGAGGGGGGGGGCGGTGCTGGGGGGGACAGGTGCCCTGAGGCTGGTTCCTGCCAGGTGCCACGGTCATCCCACCCCTTCCGGCTCCTCCAGCAGCAGAGGGAGCCGGGCGGGTCCAGCCTGCCACCTGCTGGAGCCGAACAGAACTGCCCCGGGTCCCGCGTGATGGCAGGGAGGGTCCCGCAGCCCTTCTCCCCTTCAGCCTCGGGGTGACTGTGTGCGGACACCCAGCAGCCGCTCAGCCGCCCCCCGCCGTGGGCGAGCAGGGGAGGGAGCACTGAGGAGCCGACGGGGACCTGGCCACGCATTCAGCACCTCTAGACCGCAGGCTTATGTCTGGGAAGGGAGGTGCCAGCAATGAGACCCATGCTGACTGGCGAAGGAATGAGTGAAGGAAGGAACGAATGAATGAAGACAACACAGGAGTACATGTTTGCGGGTTGGATTAGAAAAACTCTCTGTAAGACACCTGTTGTGCATATGACACCAAGACAAACACAGACGGAAGCTGTGAGGTGTCCTCAACAGAGCAGAAGTCCATAGACTTGTACACGCGCATGTGTGCACACACACACACATGCACACGCGCACACACGTGCATGCACACACTTATCACACACATGCACACGCGCACACGTGCATGCACACACTTATCACACGCGCACACACTTATCACACACATGCACACACATGTACACATGCACACACTTATTACACGTACACGCACGCATACGTGCATGCACACGCGCACATGCACACGCATGCACACGCGCACACACTTGCATGCACACACTTATCACACACACATGCACACACACTCTCGCGCACGCACACCCCAACAGAGGATGTGTGCCTAGGATGGGTATTTTTAATTCTATAAACCTGAGCAGACAGCACCGCTGTTTTAAGCGGCAGGAACCCCGAGCAGGCACTTCCCGGGGCGGCGATCTGAACGGCCGGCAAATGGAAAGCGCTCCGCGCCGTCACTCACGAGGGAAACTCGGTGTGAAAAGCACATCCTGACACCATCTGCTGCTGCGGGTCCAGGGACGCCAATGTTTCTCCTTGGGGAAGCGATTGCGACACGCGGGCCGGAAGGCCAGATGGTGAGAGGGAGTGGGCGCCCGTGATTGCAAACAGCGCGGTTCCGGCGAGGTTCCGGGGGTTCCTCTCGGAGCGAGCGGCTGTCAGCTCCTCGGAGGCGGCTGGTGACTCACCCGCAGGCAGCCCAGTGGGAAGCGGGAACCTCGCTCTTCGAGTCAAACTCGCCGCTCACAGTGAAAACCTCCCAAACGCCCATCTCCACCCTCAGAGGCCTTGGCAGCCCCTCTTCCCGCAGACACCCCGGGACGGCGGCGGGGCCTTCAGGACGGGGCGTGGAGATCAGGACTCATCCACAGACTGAACGTGCCCCAGGCCAGACGCCTCTTCTTGGCCGGCAGCCCTTTCCGGGGAGCCCGGTGAATGGGCCCATTGTGACGGGGTCCCAGGGCAGGAGGAGTGGGGACTCGGGGACAGGAAGTTAAAACAAGGCCGAGCCGTGTGGGCACTCTGAAGCCAGCTCGTCACCAACAAGCGTTATCTCCCTCCGAGGACCCAGCAAGTGGCTGACCCCCAAGGAGAGAATGCAGGGGGGAGGGGGAGGGGGCGGGGTGGGGAAGAGGGAGGGGGAGGGGGACGGGGAGAGGGAGGGGAGGGGGAGAGGGAAGGGGCGGGGGCGGGGGCGGGTGGGGGAGAGGGAAGAGGGGGAGGGGTAGAGGGAGGGGGAGGGGGAGGAGGAGGGGGAGAGGGAGGGGGAGGGGCAGGTGGGGGAGGTGGAAGGGGCGGGGGCGGGTGGGGGAGAACGAAGAGGGGGAGGGGGAGAGGGCGGGGTGGGGGAGGGGAGGGGGAGGGTGAAAGGAAGGGGGGAGAAAGGGCCATTTTGTTGGAGAGTGGGAATGTTTGCCCGTTCCAGAGAGGCTGTGGACCGTGCCCCAGACGGAGTGGTCAGTGCTGACACCAGGCCAGGCCTGGAGATGCGGTCTCATGGCCCCTCCCCGCACGTAGGCCTTCTTTCATAGATCACGGTCAGCTTTCTGAAGGACAGGGTGACTCTGTGAATAACATGGTCATCAATGGCATGACCCTGACATTATTTGGGAAAAACTGTTTTGTCTTGGGCTACCTGCTCTGCAGAAACAGGATGTGGTTCATGTGCTTAAAGGCGGTCCCCCCCAAAGGGTCGGGGCTGCTCCCTGGACTCCCTGCGTGGAGAGGGCAGTCGCCGGCCGGCCGGCAGTAAAGGCTCCCACATTTCAGTTTGGTCCGGACTCCAGGGGTCGTTCACTCGAGTTCGCTCCCGAAGAGACGCCGGCAGCCTCGGGCTCCGCCGGGACAGGTGCAGGTGCTTCTGGTGCATTCTGGGAAGGCCACCCACAGTGGAAGGGGCCTAGAGAACTCACCTGCGTCAGGGCCGTGGGGCCTGCAGACAGGAGGGGAGACGCCGCCTCGGAGCCCGCCACCTGCTCGCTGTGGAGCCAGACGCGCCGTTCGCTGGCTCTGAGCTGTAATGAAGGCGCCAGCTAACCGCTCCCATCAATGGGCGTCACCACGCAGTCAAGGTCTCCTGCAATCTCATGTGCACGAGGATCAAGGATCGAGCTGGGGACCGCCTCTCCACGGGCTCCGGGCTGTCCAGCCGGGAACCCCGCTCTGGGGTCGGCGAGGGGCCTGGAACACCAGCGAGACAGTCGGTGCTCAGCGCGTGGCTGACGGCGCAGGTGAGGCTCGTGCTCGGCCTGGGCGACCCAGCCTCTGTCCCGCACCTTCCCCCCGAGCCGTGGAGCCGCCGCCGCCCGTCTCCTGGGCTCCTGTGAGCGTTACACACACACACTCCGGTGAGCACTGAATACACACACTCGGGTGAGCACTAAATACACACACACTCCCGTGAGCGTTACACACACACACTCCGGTGAGCACTAAATACACACACACTCCAGTGAGCGCTGAATACACACACACTCCGGTGAGCGCTGAATACACACTCACTCCGGTGAGCACTAAATACACACACACTCAGGTGAGCGCTAAATACACACACACTCCGGTGAGCACTAAATACACACACACTCCGGTGAGCACTAAATACACACACACTCAGGTGAGCGCTAAATACACACACACTCCGGTGAGCACTAACTACACACACACTCCGGTGAGCACTAAATACACACACACTCCGGTGAGCACTAAATACACACACACTCTGGTGAGCAGTAACTACACACACACTCCGGTGAGCAGTAACTACACACACACTCTGGTGAGCGTTACACACACACACTCCGGTGAGCACTGAATACACACACTCGGGTGAGCACTAAATACACACACACTCCCGTGAGCGTTACACACACACACTCCGGTGAGCACTAAATACACACACACTCCAGTGAGCGCTGAATACACACACACTCCGGTGAGCGCTGAATACACACTCACTCCGGTGAGCACTAAATACACACACACTCAGGTGAGCGCTAAATACACACACACTCCGGTGAGCACTAAATACACACACACTCCGGTGAGCACTAAATACACACACACTCAGGTGAGCGCTAAATACACACACACTCCGGTGAGCACTAACTACACACACACTCCGGTGAGCACTAAATACACACACACTCCGGTGAGCACTAAATACACACACACTCCGGTGAGCAGTAACTACACACACACTCCGGTGAGCAGTAACTACACACACTCTGGTGAGCAGTAACTACACACACACTCCGGTGAGCACTAAATACACACACACTCCGGTGAGCACTAAATACACACTCAGGTGAGCACTAAATACACACACACTCTGGTGAGCGTTACACACACACACTCCGGTGAGCACTGAATACACACACACTCGGGTGAGCACTAAATACACACACACTCCCGTGAGCGTTACACACACACACTCCGGTGAGCACTAAATACACACACACTCCAGTGAGCGCTGAATACACACACACTCCGGTGAGCACTGAATACACACACTCGGGTGAGCACTAAATACACACACACTCTGGTGAGCGTTACACACACACACTCCGGTGAGCACTGAATACACACACTCGGGTGAGCACTAAATACACACACACTCCCGTGAGCGTTACACACACACACTCCGGTGAGCACTAAATACACACACACTCCAGTGAGCGCTGAATACACACACACTCCGGTGAGCGCTGAATACACACTCACTCCGGTGAGCACTAAATACACACACACTCAGGTGAGCGCTAAATACACACACACTCCGGTGAGCACTAAATACACACACACTCCGGTGAGCACTAAATACACACACACTCAGGTGAGCGCTAAATACACACACACTCCGGTGAGCACTAACTACACACACACTCCGGTGAGCACTAAATACACACACACTCCGGTGAGCACTAAATACACACACACTCTGGTGAGCAGTAACTACACACACACTCCGGTGAGCAGTAACTACACACACACTCTGGTGAGCGTTACACACACACACTCCGGTGAGCACTGAATACACACACTCGGGTGAGCACTAAATACACACACACTCCCGTGAGCGTTACACACACACACTCCGGTGAGCACTAAATACACACACACTCCAGTGAGCGCTGAATACACACACACTCCGGTGAGCGCTGAATACACACTCACTCCGGTGAGCACTAAATACACACACACTCAGGTGAGCGCTAAATACACACACACTCCGGTGAGCACTAAATACACACACACTCCGGTGAGCACTAAATACACACACACTCAGGTGAGCGCTAAATACACACACACTCCGGTGAGCACTAACTACACACACACTCCGGTGAGCACTAAATACACACACACTCCGGTGAGCACTAAATACACACACACTCCGGTGAGCAGTAACTACACACACACTCCGGTGAGCAGTAACTACACACACTCTGGTGAGCAGTAACTACACACACACTCCGGTGAGCACTAAATACACACACACTCCGGTGAGCACTAAATACACACTCAGGTGAGCACTAAATACACACACACTCTGGTGAGCGTTACACACACACACTCCGGTGAGCACTGAATACACACACACTCGGGTGAGCACTAAATACACACACACTCCCGTGAGCGTTACACACACACACTCCGGTGAGCACTAAATACACACACACTCCAGTGAGCGCTGAATACACACACACTCCGGTGAGCACTGAATACACACACTCGGGTGAGCACTAAATACACACACACTCTGGTGAGCGTTACACACACACACTCCGGTGAGCACTGAATACACACACTCGGGTGAGCACTAAATACACACACACTCCCGTGAGCGTTACACACACACACTCCGGTGAGCACTAAATACACACACACTCCAGTGAGCACTGAATACACACTCACTCCGGTGAGCACTAAATACACACACACTCAGGTGAGCGCTAAATACACACACACTCCGGTGAGCACTAAATACACACACACTCCGGTGAGCACTAAATACACACACACTCAGGTGAGCGCTAAATACACACACACTCCGGTGAGCACTAACTACACACACACTCCGGTGAGCACTAAATACACACACACTCCGGTGAGCACTAAATACACACACACTCTGGTGAGCAGTAACTACACACACACTCCGGTGAGCAGTAACTACACACACACTCTGGTGAGCAGTAACTACACACACACTCCGGTGAGCACTAAATACACACACACTCCGGTGAGCACTAAATACACACTCAGGTGAGCACTAAATACACACACACCTGGGTGAGCACTAACTACACACACACTCCGGTGAGCACTAAATACACACTCAGGTGAGCACTAAATACACACACACTCTGGTGAGCACTAACTACACACACACTCCGGTGAGCACTAAATACACACACACTCGGGTGAGCGCTGAATACACACACACTCGGGTGAGCGCTGAATACACACACACTCGGGTGAGCACTAAATACACACACACTCGGGTGAGCACTAAATACACACACACTCGGGTGAGCGCTGAATACACACACACTTGGGTGAGCGCTGAATACACACACACTCGGGTGAGCACTAAATACACACACACCTGGGTGAGCACTAACTACACACTCAGGTGAGCACTAAATACACACACCTGGGTGAGCACTAACTACACACACACTCCGGTGAGCACTAAATACACACACACTCGGGTGAGCGCTGAATACACACACACTCGGGTGAGCGCTGAATACACACACACTCGGGTGAGCACTAAATACACACACACCTGGGTGAGCACTAACTACACACTCAGGTGAGCACTAACTACACACACACTCGGGTGAGCACTAACTACACACACACTCGGGTGAGCACTAAATACACACACACTCAGGTGAGCACTAAATACACACACACTCCGGTGAGCACTAAATACACACACACTCCGGTGAGCACTAAATACACACTCAGGTGAGCACTAAATACACACACACTCTGGTGAGCACTAACTACACACACACTCCGGTGAGCACTAAATACACACACACTCGGGTGAGCGCTGAATACACACACTCGGGTGAACACTAAATACACACACACTCAGGTGAGCACTAAATACACACACACTCGGGTGAGCACTAACTACACACACACTCGGGTGAGCACTAACTACACACACACTCGGGTGAGCACTAAATACACACACACTCGGGTGGCAGCCAGCACGGCCCCGCCCCGGACACTCAACACAATGACCGGTAATTGGACCGCGCTTCCCCGCGTGATGCTGTGTGAGCGCTGTGGGTGGGATGCCGGTGTCGTGGGGATTAGGGGGGCGGGGGGCCGCAGGGAGACGGGACCGGGCTGGCTCCTTCCGGGCACAGTCTTGGGGGCCCCCTGTGGCAGCCGGGCCTGTAAGGTGACAGCCCAGGTGCCGAGAGGTGCAGGCGACTCCGGCCACCTTGTGTCACCCGCTCTCGGCGCGGAGGCGCCGGCCCTGTCGCTCCAGGAGGCCCCTGACACGGAGCCCAGCTGGTCCCCCTCACAGGCCCGGCCCGGGCGGCACCCCATGGTGAAGTCAGCGTGTGGCCGGGAGCCCGGGGCCCTGGGAGGAAGCCGTGTCACCTCCAGAGCTGGGTCTCGGCCTGGCTGTCCGCCTCCCGAGCCATGGGCACCGCCTCTGAGGCGCATGTCACTGACCCCGAGCAGGCGCGGTCCTGGCCACGGGACCGGCTCTGAAAGGGGTCGCGGAGGTCACCGTGTGAGGACCCCGAGCGGCAGGATGGGAAACGGGGCATCGGAGGCGGGGGGCCAGGGACAAATCCCTGCGCGGAACTCGGATTTCTCAGAGAGAGACAAGACCCCCTTTTCTGCTCACCGGGGTGGGGGCGCAGCGGGTCTGAGCCTGGCAGCCCGCCGGTGAAGCCGGGCCGTGCAGATGGTCTCGGCACCAACTTGGGCCAGGACTCAGTGAGCGTCCAACACACCCCTGGGCCCGTGGTCGGTGAACGTGCCCCGTGGTCGGCGAGCGTGCCCCGTGGTTGGTGAGCGTCCCCCGTGGTCGGCGAGCGTGCCCTGTGGTCGGTGAGCGTCCCCCGTGGTCGGTGAGCGTCCCCCGTGGCCGCTGAGCGCCGGGCCGCAGGTCCCAGCTGGGCCGTTGCGCTTCCAACAGGAGAAAGACGTCGCCCCATCGGCGAGCGGTACGCCGAGCGCTGGACACCCAGGAGTGTCCCACGCGGGCAGGACTGCTCCCGCGCCCAGCCTCGGGGGCACAGCCGTCCCGGCCCCCCTCCAGCACGTGCCGTCAGGGACCAGTATGGAGTGCCTCCCTCACCTCTCGGCTTATCGCTCACAGAGCAAACCTTCCCCGCCTGCTGTCTCTTCAGTCACCACAGAGAGAACCTTCTAACCGAGGGACAGCGGTTCCTGTGCAGACGGGCGTCCGTCTGTCTAACTGGGTGAAGGAAGCCTTTAGCCTGCTGTCCGGCTGGAGATTCCGAGATTAATTCAAAACCAGCTCCGGAAATCAGTTTTTAAAATATAGTTTATTGATTTCAGAGAGGCAGGGAGAGGGAGAGAGGGAAACATCCATGATGAGAGAGGATCATGGATCAGCTGCCTCCTGCACGCCCCACGCTGGAGACCGAGCCCACAACCCGGGCCTGTGCCCTGACCGGGACTCGAACCCTGACCTCCTGGTTCGTAGGTGACGCTCCACCACTGAGCCACGCCGCCGAGCAAACCTGTGTGTTTTCATAGCAACCAAGTCAGAACAGGTGTCCATCCGTCCATCCCGCCCTCCCAGGGTGCACAGTGGCACGGGGTCCGGAGCTGCGGGCTGGTGCACCGATGGGGCCGGTGGTTGGGAAGGAAGGAAGGGAGGGAAGGGAGGGAAGGAGGGGCAGGAGGGAAGGGGGGAAAGGAGAGGGAGGAAGGGAGGAGAGAAGGAAGGGAGGGAGGGAGGCGTGGCGTTCACAGGTCCCATTACCAGGCTGGGGTGGACCCGCAGGCTCCGGAGGCCCCGCCCTGTGGGTGCAGCTGCGTCTGGTGGGACTGCTGTGCAGGTCGAGGGGTGCGTGGGGGGGCTGGCGTCTCCAGCAGGAGGTCAGGAGAGCGGGCCGGGGAAGGACGGGGAAGTTCGAGGGGAGGAGAGATGGCCCGGCCCTCGCTCGGCCTCCTGAGCCGGAGCCCAGGCCCACAGCCCGGCTCCCCCCAACCTGCCACCTGCCACCTGCCCGCAACCTCACCTGCTGTGGTGCTGACTATGGGGACCTCGGGAGCCACGGCCAGCTGGCCTCGCAGAGGATTTCCTCTCGGGACGGAACGCAAAGAAAACTGACCTTTAAACGCTCCCAGCTCCGCGGGGGGTCGGGGGAGGGGGGGTCCTGGCGCCAGCCCTCGGGGCCTCCGCTCCAACCACAGGCTGCCTCTGACCTCGCCCGGATTCACGCGGAGAAAACAGGAGGAAAGGAGATGCGGCCAAGTCAGACCTGAAAGCCACGCTGGAGGCGCAGCGGCTTCCCCGCCAGGAAGCGCGTGGGCTGTCCTTGACCTTGAGCCCCGGCCCTGCTGCCAGAGCCACGGACTGGGAGCCCCAGGTCTCCCGCTGAGATGGGAATCGGAAGTGAAACGACTTGGAGAAGGAAACATTTCAAAAACCTTAGCGTGCCGTGTGCACAGCCACGCGGACAGCAGTCCCCACGGCCGCACACGCCTCTCCACGGCTCCCTGGGGTGGCAGGTGGGACACCCTACCATCTGGCCGAGGTAGGCGAGAGCGCGCCCGGGAGCGAGCCAGGAGCCGCGTGGGCCCAGGCGTGGAACCACAGAGCTCTGCCCCCGGCAGTGGCTCCGCTGCGGGTGGCAGAACAGCATCGAGGAGCCGAGGTGCCCGGAAGCCCAGGAGGTGCCTCCGCCTTGGCCCACGCCCTGCACAGGGCCGTCTGTGGGCGGGGCCGTCTGTGGGCGGGGCCGTCTGTGGGCGGGGCCGTCTGTGGGCGGGGCCCTCCGTGGGCGGGGCCCTCTGTGGGCGGGGCCCTCTGTGGGCGGGGCCACCTGCCCATCATGGCCAGGGAACCAGCTTGTGTCCAGCAGCGAGGCCATCGCCTGAGACACGGCCTCCTTAGCTTGTTCTCCGGGGCTGACGCAGGAGAGTCATCGCTCAGATTAACCGGCGCTGGGCGTGCCCGACGGGTGCCCCGCGTGCCCATCACCAAGTGCGTGAGAGTCAACGCTTGGAGCCTGGATGCCGAGAGGGAAGTCAGCCCCGTCCCCGCACGATGCACAGGCGTCCTCGCACCTGTCCTCGGGCGCCCGCCTCCCGCGGCTCGGGCTCGGGCTCCGGGCGCATGTGGCCTCCGCAGCACGCGGGAAGTGAGCACGCATTTAAAACTTTGCTGTTCTCAATCACTCTGATGTTTGCGTTCTGGAATTTAGGGCTCCATTTAGGTTGTAAGTCAGACGCATGACCTGGTGTTGTTTACCTTCCAGGCGCATGGAGCTACGATTCATGAGATACAGCCGTCACCTCCGAGGGCTCGGTCCCCGACATGACGGGGCGACCATCCCCACGCGAGACGGGCGCTTGTCCATCTCTCAGACGGCCCACCCGTGGCCCGCCTGCCCGGCCCCCCCTGCCGCGGAGGAGCGCACGCACGTCTCTGAGACTTTGCGGGCGCCTTGAGATGGAGCGGCTTCCTCCTCGCTCGACGGGTGCGGGCAGGTGGGTGCTCCCGGTGTGGGCGATAACGCAGCTGCTGGGAACACGCACGGCGTCTGTGGGAACAGGTGTTCTCACTTAAGGAAGAGCCAGGGAGTCTGGGCCACATTTATGTTAATTTGATAAGAAACAGCCGAGCCCTCCCCACGCCCAGCGGCTGGCCCAGCTCCCGCATCCTCCCCAGCCCCCAGCCCCGTATCCTACCCGGCCCCCGCATCCTCCCCAGCCCCCCCACATCCTCCTCAGCTCCCGCATTTTCCTCAGCCCCCCCACATCCTCCCCAGCTCCTGCATCCTCCCCCCATCCTCCCTCCCATCCTCCCTCCCATCCTCCCCAGCTCCCGCATCCTCCCCCCATCCTCCCTCCCATCCTCCCTCCCATCCTCCCCAGCTCCCGCATCCTCCCCCCATCCTCCCTCCCATCCTCCCCAGCTCCTGCATCCTCCCCCCATCCTCCCTCCCATCCTCCCCAGCTCCCGCATCCTCCCCCCATCCTCCCCAGCCCCCGCACCCTCCCCAGCCCCCCCATCCTCCCCAACCCCCTGCATCCTCCCCTCCCCATCCTCCCCAGCTCCCACATCCTCCCTAACACAAGGTGGTCGCTGGGAGGCATCGGGGCGCGTGGCGGGGTTTCATGGGATTTGGACTCGTGTCCCTGAGGACGAGGAAGCAGAGCCTCCTTCACGCGCTGGTTTGCCGTCTCTCCTCGTTGCCTTTCTCGACGCGGGTTTATTGCTGAGTTTTGAGAATCCTGTTCTGTTCTGTTCTGGCTGCAGCTCCTTCATCAGATGTTTTTACAGATATTTCCTCCCTCTCGGTGCGCGTCTTCTTCCTTCGCTACCTCCTGTCTCAAAGAGCAGACACGCATTGCAGTCGCTACTGTGACCGGACAGGGATGTTAATTTTATTTAATTTTAATTAAATCTATGAAAAGCCATGTGTGGCCAGTGGACACCCCAACGCATTCATGCCTGGACGGACCGTCCACGAACAGTGTGCACATTTCATCCTATTTTTGTCTTGATGACCTTTATGGACATGATGTTATGCCTGCTGAATCTAATAACAGAAATTGGGGCTCAGTGATTAAGTGTTGACCTACGAACCAGGAGGTCACAGTTTGATTCCCGGTCGGGGCACATGCCTGGGTTGTGGGCTCGACCCCCAGTGTGGGGCGTTCAGGGGCAGCCGATCCATGATTCTCTCTCATCATGGATGTTTCTCTCTCTCCCCCTCTCCCTTCCTCTCTGAGGTCAATAAAAATGTTTTTTTAAATTGTGGTTTGCATCCTGTAAATCTTGTGTTTTCTCTTTATTGTTCTATTAGTTTTTTTAATATATATATTTATTTATTTCAGAGAGGAAGGGAGGGGGAGAGAGGGATAGAAACATCATTGATGAGAGAAAAACATCAATCAGCTGCCTCCTGCACGCCCCCCCACTGGGGATGAAGCCTGCAACCCAGGCACGTGCCCTTGACCAGAATCGAACCTGGGACCCTTCAGTCCACAGGCCGATGCTCTATCCACTGAGCCACGCCAGCCAGGGCATCTATTATTAGTTTTGATCGGGTTGGATTGATGTCTTGGTCCCCGGTGTCTTGGGAACCTTGGAGCCTGGTTCTCCGCCGGGTTTTAACTGCAAATATGAAGCGACGGACACGTGTCCTAGAACCTGGAGATACAAAGGGGGACGGACGAGGTGGACATCCCCCTGGAGCAGCCCCTGGGGGGCAGCGCGGAGCCCGCGGCGTCTGCTCCTCGGCGCTCCTCCCCCCCCCCCCCACACACACACCTGCGTGCCCGCGGGTGCCCTGGCCTTACAGGCTGCGCACAGAGGAACAGGTGCCCTGTGTTCCTAACGGCAGGTTCGAGACCCACAGGTGAGTCTCCAGTGAACCCCGAGTTTTAACCCGGAGCGGGAGCGCACTGCCTTCCCCCAGCTGCCCCTGCGAGGGCGGCGCGCACGGTGCCCTGACCTCAGGCTGTGCCAACGGTGTGACTGTGGGCTCCTGAGCCTGGAACCTTCCGGGCCACGCCCCCTCCCGCCCTGTGAGCAGGAGCCGAGGGGCTGGGGTGGGCCCTGGGCAGCGCCTCCTGCGCAGCATCCGTCCCGGGGCCGGGTGTCCACGTGAGCAGCGCAGCTGTCCTGCACCGGGAGGGCTGCCCACCCGCTGCCCACCCGCCGCCCGCCCCGCACATGCTCCGTCTGCCCGAGTCCCTGCCCGGTGAGCGTCTGGGGTTCAGAGCGACAGGCCGGCTGTGGAGTCCCGTGCCTCCAGCCCAGACCCCAGGCAGGGCCCCCCCCTCCCCCCGACACTGGTGTGTGGGGCCCGAGCGGCTTGGGGACCTGCTGGGGGCGGGGGTGGAGCACGTGCAGCCGACGAGGGAGCATCTGCTCCCGGCAGGTGTCACGGGAGGGCGTTCCCCGTGGCCATCGCCGCCCGCACAGCAGCTGCGGCTCCAGCGCGCTGGCTCCTCGGCCGAGGGCTCGGCGTGACGCGGGCCCACGCTGTGTGGACTGCGGCTGGGAGACGCCGCCCCTCCTCTCGGGGACCTGGGGCGCCTGCCATTCGGAGAGGATGCAGCCGGCAAGCATGGAGTTCAGCGCCCCGGCCGGGCTCGAGCCGCAGCGAGGTGAGCGCCTGCGGTCTCCCAGCGCCAGCCCAGGGCGGCAGCTGGGTGGGGGGAGGGTGTGTGTGTGTGTGTGGGGGGGGGGGTCTGTACGTGTGTGTCTCCGTGCCTCTGTGTGTGTCTGAGTGTGAGTGTGTCTGTGTGAGAGCATGTGAGAGTGTGTGTGTCTGTGTGTATATCGGTGTGATGTGGGTGTGTGTATCTGTGTGTGTGTGTAATGTGTGTGTGTCCGTGTATGTGTGTGGCTGTGTGATGTGTGTGTCTGTGTGTAATGTGTGTGTCTGTGTGTATATCTGTGTGATGTGGGTGTGTATAATGTGTGTGTCTGTGTGTGTCCGTGTATGTGTGTGGCTGTGTGATGTGTGTGTCCATGTCTGTGTTTCTGTGTTGTCTGTGTCTGTGTGTGTCTGTGTATGTGTACGGCTGTGTGATGTGTGTGTGTCTGTGTGTGTGTGTGTAAATGTGTCTGTGTGTAATGTGTGTGACTGTGTATGGCTGTGTGATGTGTGTCTGTGTGTGTCTCTGTGTGTCTGTCCATGTCTGTGTGTGTCTCCGTGTCTGTGTGTCAGTGTCTGTGATGTGTGTGTCCGTGTCTGAGGGTGAGTGTGGCATGTGGGAGGAGGGTCTCACATGTAAGACAGGCCTGTTCTAAATGGGCTGTGGGCCTGTGGTCTCCCACCTACACCTTTTGAAATGGGGCTTCCAGCCGTTTCTCAGGTCGTCTTTGTTCTCCTCCGTGCTTTCTGTCCTGGTCTTTAAAGACGGTATCGGAGGAAGCGACAGGAAAGGACAGGCCTGTGTCCTTGTGACGGTCCTTCCTGCGCCTCCCCCTGGGCCCAGGAGCCTCTCGGTCTCCGTCAGGAGCACGCAGCTGCCTGGTTTACGCGGCGGCTGGTGGTGTCTCGGCCGCGGTTGTGTAAGGACATCGCGTGTCATTGTCTGCAGCCACGGGCACAGCGTTCTTACAGTCCCCGGGGGCAGGGGCGGGGGGGAGATCTGCCCGGGAACAGGCTGCCGGGAGGTCACACGGACTCGCCGTGCAGGTGCGTGCCCCGTGCCCCTGCCGTGTGTGCACACGCACCGTGTACCTACGTGTCATGCTGCCTCTTGCCTGTGCCGTGCAGGAAACCCCGTGCCGCTAGCGCAGTAAATAGGTTTAGACCGAGTCTTACAACCTGACGTCTGAACCACTGTCTGCGACCGGTGATTCCTCAGGGTCCTAGCGTCCCCCGTCGTGTTCTCGTGTGGGCCGCAGCGTGGGCACGAGGTAGCGAAGCCGCGTTAGAAACTGCGCTGCCACTTCCTCTAACCGGCTCCCTGCCCCACGGCTCCCCGCCCCCCAGCCTCCCGGGGTCGTGGGCGAGTTACTCCCTCAGTGTTCGCCCGAGCAGCAGGTTTACATCTAGGCTTCTGCGTGGTTGTGTGTGTGTGTGTAGTTTGCTCTCCGTGTCTTGGCTCGTGTTGCACAGTGTGCACAATGTGTTTGTGTGTGCACATGTGTGTGTTTACATGTATGCACGTGTGTGCATACATGTGCTCGGATGTGAACCCCGTGGAGAACGAGATGGTGCGGCGTGTCTCACTGTTGACCAGCAGCAGCAGCAGCAGCGCCACAGCCTCGTTCTGGCGGAAAGGGACACTTGGGCCGCACAGCCCGAGCGGCGAGGATGTGTGTGTCTGGACAGGGTGGGTGAGCGGCCCCCACGGCCAGCGCGTCGGGTCCTGTGTGTCTCCCGCCGAGCTCAGCCCAACCTGGTTAACATGTCAACGTGTGATGTCTATCCTTGTGCTCCGTTCATGGGAGCGATTCGCAGCAGGTCCTCGCCCGCGCCCGATTCTCTCCTGCACGTCAGCCCCCCCCCCCGCCCCCCCCCCCCCGGCCCCCTCGGCCCCATTTCCCGGCGCTTCCTCTCGGGGGAGGGGGGGGGCCGTGGCCTGGCAGCCGATGGCAGGGGGGGCTTCCTCGCTGTGTGACCTGAGCAGGTTGCCTGACCTCTCTGGGCCTGGTCTCCTCAGCAGACACGGAGGATGGTGCTCACCCAGCAGGTGCTGGGACAGGCCGAGATGACGTCAGAGCACACCTGTCACGGTGCCCACGGCGGTGGGCGCGCTCAGATGGCGCCGGCTCTCGGCGTTGCTCCTGCCCGAGCCCAGCCTGCCCAGGAGGGAGGGCGTGGCTGTGGCTGTGGCTGTGGCTGTGGCTGGCGGTGGGGTCACGTGCGTGCTTTTCCCAGAACGCCAGGGCCACTGGGCGCAGCCCGGGAAGGGGGAGGGGCCGGGGGGCGCTGAGGAGCCCTCTTCGCTCTGACCCTCCCCCTCCCTGAAAGCGGCAGAGGCCGTGCGCACGCTAAATGCCGCTCCTGGGCAAGCCACGGCGACGTCCTCGGGAAGCTGAGTGTGGGCTGGCGAGGGTGTCCCGTGAGCCCTGCAGCCCTGCGGCGTGGGGACGGCAGGGCCTCTGCTCTCCGGGCAGAGGTGGACAGACGGCGCACCGGGAGGGGCACCGAGGTCACAGAGCGTTGATGCTCACACGGGGTCCCCATCGGAATCACCGGGACGATTTCTGTAAACACTGCCGCCTGGGTCCCGCCCTGAGGGCTCCGTCCGGTCGGTGTGGGGTCTGCGTGGCAGACACCCCAGCAGCACCCCAGCGTTGTTAGGGACCCCCGGGCCGGCCAGCCGGGGGCCACGGCCACCTGTGAGCGGACAGAAAGCCGAGGGGGTGCTGCCTGGGGTCCAGGCGACGTCAGAGGAAACTTGAGAAGGAAGAGCTTGTCCAGCCGGGGGGCGGGGGGGGTTGGCTGACTGAGGGAGGGGAGCCAAGCGAGTACACCAGGACCCGCGGAGACAGCGGGCAGACAGACGGACGGACAGAGTGGCTGTAGCAGGGCCGGGAGCGACGCGGGCGGAAGGCACAGAGAGGGATGGGCCTCAGCGCGGACCCTGGGCCGCTGCCCATCACATCTGTTTCCAGAACTGTGTCCAGGGACCGCGGCCTGGGCAGGGCTACACGGGCCACGGGAGGTCACGGGAGGTCACAGGAGTCCCTGCACCCCGCCCCTCCCAGCCGAGCAGCCTCGGCTCACCAGCAGGGGGTATGGCGGCTCTGCAGGAGTGAGGAAACGCCGGGCTCTCACGCACGAGACTCGGGTCGCCCTCTGCGTGTGCCCGTGGCCCGCCGAGGCATCCGGACGGCTTGGTCTGAACCTGCCTCCACGCGGGCAGCCGCCATGGGGACACCAGCTTGCGCGGTGGCCCTTCTGGTCCGGAGCAGCCAGCCAGCCCGCGGCTTTACCCCAGCACCCACCCCTCGGGACCAGCCTGGCCGCAGAAAGCGGGTCGGACGCTCTGCCGGCTCCTTGGAGGTCGGCCAGCTTCAGGCTGCGGGATCCGGTCCTCGCCCGTCAGAGTCCCCGTCCAGACGGCGACGGGGGCAACGCCCTGGCTCTGGCCCGCGAGAGCGGTGGGGGGCGTCACATGTGACCCGGGAGCTGGGGAGACGAGAGAAGGGAGCGGGGATAGCAGGAACATTGCTGCCGGCCCGTCCCCAGAGGCCTTCCCGAGACAGTTCTCCCACCAAGGAGACCCCACTAGGCCTGGGGGGCGGCGGGTCCACTGACCTGCAGGCGGAGCCAGGGACCTGCCGGCTGCCCCAGGAGCCCATGCTTTGCGGGTCGAGGTCTCCCTTTAAGAATCCGTCTGATGCAGGTGTCCTCAAACCACGGCCCGCCGAGGACATGGATCCGGCCCGCCGGGTGCCGCTGCCTGTCCTGCTTAGCAATCAACGCGTCCCGGGCCCGCAGTGCGCATAGGAATTTGTTCATAGTTTTCTTTTTAAACTATAGTCCGGCCCTCCAACGGTCTGAGGGACAGTGAACTGGCCCCCTGTTTAAAAAGTTTGAGGACCCCTGGGTTAAAGTGAAAGTGCATTCCACCCGAGG
The DNA here is from genome assembly GCF_963455305.1 of Plecotus auritus. Lineage (NCBI taxonomy): Eukaryota > Metazoa > Chordata > Mammalia > Chiroptera > Vespertilionidae > Plecotus > Plecotus auritus. The sequence goes on along the minus strand of NC_137774.1, from coordinate 177,919,660 downwards.
ACCCGCACTCTATCCCTCCCGGGAGGAATCGCGAGGGTGGGCAGGGCTGAGATCCGCAGGAAGAGCTGTGTTGCCTCAGCCCTGCTGAGAGGAACCTCGCTGTGGCCAGACGCTCCCCTGGGCAGCATCGTGGGGAGACCCCCCCCCCCCCCCCCCGAGGCCCGGCCGGGCTGCCTGGAAGCTGCTCTCAGCCGGACGTGCAGAGCGTAACCCTTTCCTCTTTCAGATGTTAGAAACCCCTGCTCCCTCCGGGGTGCCGCACTTGATCGAACACTCTTAGGGCCTCACCCGTTGGCCTGGGGGTGGAGGAGGAACGGGAAATGGCAGCAAGTTCAGCTCCCGGACGATGGCGGCCGCCGCTGTGCAGGCTGCAGGCTGAGGGCCTCCCCAGGGAGGGGACGGAGGCCTTCCGGCCAAGACGTCGTGGTGACGGCAGGGAGGGGCAGTGAGAGCTGCCCTGGGCCAGGCCCGCCCGTGCTGCGGGGTGAACAACCAGCTTGTGTGCCCGAGACGGAGGCTGACCTCGGGCCCAAGCCTCTGCGCGGTCACTCCCTGAGCTCCCAGCACGGCCCGCGGGGCACGTGCGGCTCTGGCCCATTGGACAGGCGGGGACTGAGCGGTCAGGCCACGCGCCCCAGGTAGCACAGGGAGTGGCAGGGCCAGATTCCAACCTGGAGGTGGGTCTCCCACAGTGTTCCTCTGTTGCCTCCATGTGCGATGCCTGCGACGTCACACGAAACCGGTGTTGCTCCCATGTCAGCAACCGTGCCCCTGACCTTCCACCTGTCCCTGTGGTTTCTGAGTCCCCCAGCAGACTCCCCCAGCAGGCTCCCCCCAGCAGACTCCCCCCAGCAGACTCCCCCCAGCAGGCTCCCCCCAGCAGGCTCCCCCCAGCAGACTCCCCCCAGCAGGCTCCCCCCAGTAGGGACTCCCCCCAGCAGGCTCCCCCCAGCAGGCTCCCCCCAGCAGACTCCCCCCAGCAGGCTCCCCCCAGCAGGCTCCCCCCAGCAGACTCCCCCCAGCAGGCTCCCCCCAGCAGACTCCCCCCAGCAGACTCCCCCCAGCAGGCTCGCCCCAGCAGACTCCCCCCAGTAGGGACTCCCCCCAGCAGGCTCCCCCCAGCAGGCTCCCCCCAGTAGGGACTCCCCCCAGCAGGCTCCCCCCAGCAGACTCCCCCCAGCAGGCTCCCCCCAGCAGACTCCCCCCAGCAGGCTCCCCCCAGCAGACTCCCCCCAGCAGACTCCCCCCAGCAGGCTCCCCCCAGCAGACTCCCCCCCAGCAGGCTCGCCCCAGCAGACTCCCCCCAGTAGGGACTCCCCCCAGCAGGCTCCCCCCAGCAGACTCCCCCCAGTAGGGATTCCCCCCAGCAGGCTCCCCCCAGCAGACTCCCCCCAGCAGGCTCCCCCCAGCAGGCTCCCCCCAGCAGGCTCCCCCCAGCAGACTCCCCCCAGCAGGCTCCCCCCAGCAGGCTGGCCCCCAGCAGGCTCCCCCCAGCAGGCTCCCCCCAGCAGGCTCCCCCCAGTAGGGACTCCCCCCAGCAGGCTCCCCCCAGCAGGCTCCCCCCAGCAGGCTCCCCCCAGCAGGCTCACCCCAGCAGACTTGCCTCCCTGGTCAGGGCTGGTCAAGGGCCACAGACTCTTCATCGCCAGTGGGTGGCAGTGTTGTCCCGTGGAGCCATCTGGGCTGCTGAAGGGCTGGCCCCGCCCTGAAAATGCAGAGGCCTCCCCACCTTCCGGCTGTTCTAGGCGGCCCCCCAAAACGCGCTTTCCCCGCGTCCCGCCTGGAGCAGAGGGCTCTGAATCTCTGAATCGGGGGGTGCCCAGGAAAGGCTCCTGTAAGTGAACCTTCATCGTCCTGCCGTCCCTCCCGGCATGATGGCCACGTTCGTAGGAAAACTCAATAGCGATTTCCCTGCCACGCACTTTTCCTGAGCAGTGGCCATGCGTCGGGGGAGCGTGGGGGCTGTGGGGGGAGCAGACCCGCAGGCGCCTGGCTGGGGTCCCAGGAGCGGAACGTGCGCCCCAGCCCTTCCAGTGCTGCCCTGGGTCACGGGCCATGTCGTCCCCCGCCCAGGTGTGCACACGGCTGTCACATGGGCCATGTTGTCCCCCCGCCCAGGTGTGCACACGGCTGTCACACGGGCCAGGAGCTGAGGAGTCGCACACAGTGGGTCCCTTTCGGAACACCAGCTGGTGGACGTGCAGGGCCTGTGGGGGGGGACGTGCGGAGAAGGGCAGGGGTGGCTCTGGGCCCGAGCGGCCTCCTGGGGGAGGCGGGCAGATGCCCTCTCCTGCCCACCAGCTCCTGCGGGGTCTCCAGGGACCAGCCTTGGGGGAGGGCTCGGTGGGCAGGCAGCCAGGGGGCCCTCGGGGGACAGGGCAACCAGAAAGGGCGGGGGGGACATCGGGACAGAGAGCGGGAGGCACAGGCCACCCTCCACGGTGGGCGAGCTGAGTCACTGACAGGAAACGTGACATTTCAGATAAAGACGGGGTGCTCCCTGGCTGGCCTCCCGGATTCCTGCAGGCCGGGAGGGGGCCGGGGGGGGGGCGTAACGTCTCAGGGACACGGAATCCGGCGCAGTGCCGCGGCCACGCTGGTCACCTGTCCTCGGAAGCGGTGCGGCGCGTGGTTGGAGGTTTCCGTGAGTCACGCGTGGGCGCCGTTCGGGGTGCCGCGACCCCGGGGGCCCTCTGCGCACACGGCGTCTGTTTAGTTCCTGCAGGTGACGCCTCGGAGGAAGTGGACCTGAGCCTGCTGTACCAGGCGGCATCCAGCGGCGACGTCCGCGCGCTGACCGCCCTGATCCGGGAGGACCCCTCCGTCCTGGAGAGCCGTGACACGGAAGGTGAGCACCCCTCACTCCCAGACGCCCTGTCCGCCGAGTCAGGATCGCCCCGCCTGCCGCAGCCCACACGGGGCCCAGGGAGCAACACGGAGCCTCCAGCCGGCACAGCGGGGGGGCGGGGGGGTGGGGGGCGGGGACGAAGGGACGGGGTGGGGGGGTGCAGGGAGCGCAGGGCGTGGTGCTGAGCAGTCTCTGCTCACGGCTGGGTGGCGAGGGCAGTCTCCGTTGGCAAAGGGACAGGGGCCGGCCCGGCGGCCGTGCTCCAGGGCTGTGACTGTCTCCTCCCAGGGTGCACACCCCTGATGCACGCCGTGTCCGGGAGGCAGGTGGACACGGCGAAGCTGCTGCTGAAGATGGGGGCCAACGTCAACACCCAGGACGCCGAGGGCCGCACCAGCCTGTGCCTGGCCGCCTACCTGGTGAGGCTGAGTCCTGGGCCCCCACCTGGTGAGGCTGAGTCCTGGCCGCCTACCTGGTGAGGCTGAGTCCTGGGCGCCTACCTGGTGAGGCTGTGTGCCTGCCGCCTACCTGGTGAGGCTGAGTCCTGGGCCCCCACCTGGTGAGGCTGTGTGCCTGCCACCTACCTGGTGAGGCCGTGTGCCTGCCGCCTACCTGGTGAGGCTGTGTGCCTACCGCCTACCTGGTGAGGCCGTGTCCTGGCCGCCTACCTGGTGAGGCTGTGTGCCTACCGCCTACCTGGTGAGGCCGTGTCCTGGCCGCCTACCTGGTGAGGCTGTGTGCCTACCGCCTACCTGGTGAGGCCGTGTCCTGGCCGCCTACCTGGTGAGGCTGTGTGCCTACCGCCTACCTGGTGAGGCCGTGTCCTGGCCGCCTACCTGGTGAGGCTGTGTGCCTGCCGCCTACCTGGTGAGGCTGTGTGCCTGCCGCCTACCTGGTGAGGCTGTGTGCCTGCCGCCTACCTGGTGAGGCTGTGTGCCTGCCGCCTACCTGGTGAGGCCGCGTGCTGGGCGCCTAGCTGGTGAGGCTGTGTGCCTGCCGCCTACCTGGTGAGGCCGCGTGCTGGGCGCCTAGCTGGTGAGGCTGTGTCCTGGGCCCCTACCTGGTGAGGCTGAGTGCCTGCCGCCTACCTGGTGAGGCCGTGTGCCTGCCGCCTACCTGGTGAGGCTGAGGGTCCAGGCACTGAGGGGTGGCTGAGGGTCCCGCGCAGGGTACTCGCGGATGCAGGCATCTGGCACGTCCCCTCCGACACTGACCCTGCACGCAGTTGGTCCCACAGACTCAGGTCGCTGTGGCTCCCTGCAGCCTCCGCGCTGGAGACACTGCGGCCACGAGGACTCTCCTCCACCTTCACTGCACCCGTGTTTCCCGGGTTTTTCTGGACACCCCTTCCTTCTAAGAACGCCCCCCCTTCACACCTGGGTGGGGGTGCCCTCATGCCTGTGGGGGGTTAGGTGGGTGGAAGGTGGAGGAGGAGAACGTGGGGAGCGAGGAGCAGGAAGAGGGGGAGGGAGAAGGGAGGAGCACCAGGCCCGTCCTCAGGACCCACACAGGAACCGGGGAGAATTCTGCAATGTGTCGGGCGCTGTGTCCCATGCCGCCCGGGCGTGCACCCGGCCCCGAGTCAGACGGGGCTGCCTGGAGACAAACCTCGGGCAACGTGTGTGCCCGCCCAGCTAGCAGCCCGCCTGCCTGGGTCAGTATCCCCCACAGGCACGGCCGCCTCCCAGCCCCTCCCAGCTCACCCGAGTACCCGCGCCTGCCGCCTGCCGGGGAGGGTGTCGGTGTGGCCCCGAGGGGGAGCGCTGGGTCCAGGGACGGAGCAGGCCCCAGAGGAGGTTCTAAGGCTGCCGGCTGGCCACCGGCCTATAGAACAGGCCACCGGCCCGGGGTGCGGGCTCGATCCCCCGTAGGGGGCGTGCGTGCAGGAGGCAGCCGATCCATGATTCTCTCATCCCTCTCCCTTCCTCTCTGACATCAATAAAAATATAAATAAAGTTTTAGAAAGCGATCACCCAGGTTGCAGGAGACACCGGCGGGTCCGGCACTCGGTCGGCACGGCCTGTGGGGTCGGTGGGTTCCTGGCCGTGGCCGGGGCGTCAGGGCCATCGAGAGTTTCCTCAGCTCTTTTCTGAGGAAAGAGAAAACCGCATTTTCCCGGAAATGTTGCAAAACAATAAAATGTTTCCACTCCCCCTCCCCCGCCACCCCTCTCCCCCCTCCTTCCGCCCTCCCCCGCTGCGGTCAGATCTGTTTCCAAAAGCTGGGGCGCTCCGGCCACTCCGACATCTGCCCTGCGCCTTTGGGGGCCTCTGGCCACCCGGGGTTCCTCCAAGGAGAGAACTCGATGGCTCAGACGTTAGCACTAAAAGCAGACTCCGTGCCTGCGCAGACTCTGACTCAGGACCGGCCACGGCAGGCTTGGAGGTCAGCTCTCCAGGCGGTCACAGCGGTGACGTCGCTGAGTTTCCGCTGGAAGGTTCTTCCAGACCAGGGGTGGGCAAACTTTGTGACTCGAGGGCCACCATGGGTTCTTAAACTGGACCGGAGGGCCGGAACAAAAGCATGGATGGAGTGTTTGTGTGAACTAACATACATTCAAAGTAAAGGAGTGGAGGGGAGAGCAAGAGAACCGGATAGAACAGCCGGATCCGGCCCGCGGGCCGTCGTTTGCCCACGGCTGTTCCAGACGCTTCTCTCTCTCCTCCGCGTAGTGCACAGCCTTTGGATCTCTCTGCTTCCGGCATTGGGGGGTCTCAGTCCTGGTTCTCGCCTTGTTTGGGGTGTTGAGGCTTAGCTCCACATGCGGGGGGCGGGGCTGGGAAGAACCCCATTATTCTCCCGTGTGGGCGCTCCCTCCACGCCTGAGTCCGCTTGAAGGAGGGAGTGACGGGGGGTGGGGGGGCTGGGTGGCGGTGAGGAGCCGTGGTTGCCAGCAGGCGGAGTCGGGTCCCCGAGCCCCCGGGCCAGAGGAGGGTGAGCCTGCGGCTACACCTGCTCAGAGCGAGCAGCGCGGGGAGACGGCAGGGGGTTCCCAGGGAGATGGGGAGCCCCTTAGTGGGTAAAGCGCAGCCACGGGGAACCCTTAGGGCAGTGGTTCTCAACCTTCCTAACGCCGCGACCCTTTAATACGGTTCCTCGTGTTGTGGGGACCCCCAACCATAACATTATTCTCGTGGCTACTTCATAACTGTCATTTTGCTGCTATTAATGAATCGTCATGTGAATATCTGTGTTTTCCGACGGTCTTAGGACCCACAGGTTGAGAACCGCTAGCAGGGTCGCCTAAGACCATCGGAAAACACAGATATTTACCTGACGATTCATAACAGTAGCAAAATGACAGTTATGAAGTAGCCACGGAAATAATGTTATGGTTGGGGGTCCCCACAACATGAGGAGCTGTATTAAAGGGTCGCGGCGTTAGGAAGGTTGAGAACCGCTGCCTTAGAGGGTGTTGGTGACACCCCCATACTCAGCATCAGGAAATCCCATCAAGGCAGCAGGTCCCCCCACGGGCTCCGGCTGGGATCGGGGCTCGGAGGGGCTGCCTGGGACGGACGAGGTGCGTCCCGTGGTCCCGGGGAAGGAACCGGAGGAGGGGGCCGAGGCCTGGTCACGGGAAGCGGGTTCCCTGAGCACAGCCTGGGGGCTGGGGCTGGAGTGGCCGGAAGGCGAATTTGGGGGATTAGACCTTGGCGTCGAGGTCAGACCGAGGACAAGCATGACGAGGTGCTAAGCCCATAGAACGCGAGGCGGGAGCGGCCTCCTCGCCGTCACCCGCCCGAGGGACCGAGTGTGAGAGTGTGAAGACCAGCGAGTGGCCCCAGAAATGGGGGTGGGGGGCAGGAGAGGGTCTGGGGGTCGGTCTCCAGCGGACAGGGTACAGGTCCCCGGGAAACTGGAGGTCCACCCCAGACGACAGCTCTGCCCGGGGTCTAACCCCGCAGCCCAGGGTCTAACCCCGCAGCCCAGGGAGACGTGGTCAGCAGCCGGGGCAGGGGGGGGGGGGGCGGGCTGAGCCGGGGGGCGGGTGACGAGCCTGCTCTCCGCGCAGGGCTGGCTGGAGGGCTGCGTGAGTCTGCTCCGCAACGGCGCCAAGCACAGCATCCCGGACAAGAACGGCCGCCTGCCGCTGCACGCCGCCACGGCCGAGCCCGACGTGAGGTGGGTAGCGGGGTGCGGCTCTGGGCCGGGGCCGGGGGCGGGGAGGGCCCCCCCCCCCCGGGTCAGAGGTTATCTACTGCCACCCCTGCGGCAAAGGAAACCAACCCACCCCTTTGTTCCTTTTTGTGGGTGCAGTCGGGACCCCCTTAGCAAATCGAGCATCCTGGGGACTCGTAAACAGAGGGCCAGACCCTCCCTGCGAGTCTCACCGAAGAAGCGACGCTATTCGTCGTCGCCTGAGTCACAACCCCACGCGTCCCGTGGGCTGAGTGCGTGTCAGAGCCGAGCTCCGTCCTGGACCGCGGTCCCCCCGCGGGGACGGCAGCCACCCGCTCGCGGGCTCACGCTCAGGGCAGGCGTGGCGTGGCGTGGCCGCTGGTGGCACGAGCAGATGGGACCACTGAGGGGGGTGACGATGCTGCGGGGAGAGCCGGGCGGGTACTGGCGGCGGGAAGGGGCGGAGGTCCTCCCGGAGACTCTGAGCCGCGAAGGGGGGTCGTGCCCAGGCCACGTGCTCCCCAGTCCGTGTTTCAGCCTTGTCCCCCCCCCCCCCCCGTTTCCCCCACGTCCCCCCCTCTGCTGGGAGCCCCTCGGAGCCGCGGACACGGCATTTCCTGCCCTGGCCTCGCAGCGCCCGAGGCTCCGGCCGCGGCTGCACAGGCGGGACCGACCGGACCGAGGGGCGCAGACGGGCGCTGTCTCCGGATCTGGAACTCGAGCTCGGGCGGGGGGTGGCCAGGGCCTCCTCGGGGGGCTGGGGCAGGACTTCTTCATTCCAGTCTGTTTTACACGAAGTAAGAGGCTTGGGAAATTCCAGGGCGACTCCCCGCCAAGCCTGGCTTCGCAGCCCATTGGACGAGATCCAGGGAGACCAGGAAACGGGGGTTCACTCTCAGCCCGACAGGACCGGGGCGCAGGGAGGCCGCGGCGGGGCCACATCGTGGGCAGCACCCGGGCGGCTCCCTCTGGCGACGAGGGAGGAAGGGCCTTTGCAGACGACTCTCGGACCTTAAGCACTGAGCCGCCGCGTTCCGGGGGGTCTCCAGAAAACGGGTTTAAAAGGCGTCTTTTTAGACGATTCCCTTTGACTTTCTCAACTGCTCTCTGTGCCCCCGTCAGCGTCTCTTGGAACCCCACGGAACCGGTTCTGGAGGAGAAACACCTGCTTCTCGGGGGGCCTGTTGCTGCTGGTAACCAGGCCAAGCCTCAAACGTCACTGTTCCTGGGGGGGGGGGGCGGGGGGGCTTCCGTCTCAGGCTCCGTCGGCCCCGGGGCCCGGGCTCCTGTGTTCAGAGAGAGGGGAAGGCGGGGAAAAGTCCGTGTTTCTCCACGAGCGCAGCCTGCGGACGACGCCACTCGCTCTCCAGGAGCCAGGACGCGGGGTGTCGGGGGTCCCCCGCCAAGCATCCACCGCCCGCCGTGACTCCAGCCCCAGGAGAAGGGGTGCGCCCGCCTGTCCGTCAGAACCCTCCCGGTCAGTCGGCGCCGTCGGCAGCTCGGCCGCTGAAGCCGCTGACCACACGGGGGAACCCCCGAGCCGCTCCCGTGGGCCGCAGCCGGCTCCTCGTGGCGCTCACGGCCGGCGGCCTGGCCCCCCCCCGGAGCTGGGCCTCGCTGGCGCCGGTCACAGCCACGCCCCCGGCTCTGGAATCGCACCCAGCGACCCCCCAGCTTCGGGAGGGGGGCCGGAAAAACGAACTTCCTCCTGGTGACGCCCCCGGACGAGGCCCGGCCTGGAAGGGGGTCCCTGCACGTGCTGTGGGAAAGGAGTTTCGGGGACACACACAGGAGGGCACCCTGACAGCACGCCGTGCTCCGTCACTGCCCAGCGCTCAGCGAGCGGGTCCGTTCACTGCGCAGCCACGCCACGCCCGGGCCTCACCCTCCACCACGTGCCGTGGTGCACGCCTCCCGCTGTGGCACCCAGGCCACCCGCCCCCCGAGTCTGGGCCCCTCACCACGACCCGCCTGCCTCCCTCCCGCGGGCGGAGCGCCGACCTCCGTCCACCACGTGCGGGACTCGAGTCTGAGCTTCAGGGTCACGGGTCATGGTCTCCCACGGACGCTGTCTTTCCCGCTCAGACGTGTGCGCGTTTTACAAACAGGAAGCCATGCGACCAGCGCCGCCTGCTGGTGTAGCCCACGCGGGAGGGGAGACCCCGGTGGGGAGGCAGCTGGAGGCTGCGTGTCGGGAGGGACGGAGCGCCCGAGGGTGCGGCTCCCAGCACACACCGGCCACGGGCTGGGGGCCCAAGGACTCCCCCATCCCCTGTGACCCCAGGAGCACCGAGACCCAGAGGAGGCGGGAGAGGAGGAGGAGGGCTCTGTCCCCGCGGTGCCCGTCCCCCACGCTGCGTCTTTCCGGAAACTTCTCCCGAGACCCGTCTGCCCTCAGAGGCGTGGGCCCTACGCTGTCCTGCCTCCGAGGCTCGCAGGTTCTGTCCCCTGAGCTGTTCCGTTCCCTCCGCAGGCTGCTGACGGTGCTGGTGCAGCAGTGCGGCCTCAGCGAGGTCAACCACCAGGACAGCGAGGTGAGCCTGCGGGGACGGGGCCTGGCCGTGTGCGCGCCGAGGGCTCCCCTGACCACGTGGGGCGGCGGGGGGGTCGGGGGGGAGCATGTCCTGTGTTCCTGTCCCGGAGGCCCCGAGCTGGGCAGGCCGATGGGAAGGGCTATTGCGTTAAGCGCCAGCGTCAGCGCTGGAATGCCGATGAGCCCTGGACGCCAGAGGGAAACCTCGCTCCTTCCCGTCTGCGGGCGGAAGCTGGGCGGCCGCCGCGTCCCCTCGGGGGCAGGTGGCCGGTGGGTCCCCGGCCTCCGGACCCAGAGCCGCAGACCTCGCGCCCAAGGCCGCCGCCCTCTCCTGCCCTCGCACACAGCGCCCTGCCCAGCCTTGCAGGAGGCCAGGCCCCCGACGAGGGGCCCAGGGCGAGCCCCCAGCAGCGCGGGCTCCTTGCAGCGCACCTCTTCCCAGAGGCAGGGCCGCCGTCCGTTCCCGCGGGTGCCCCGAGGGGCCCTAGAGCCATGCCCACGCCTGCGGGTCAGCGCCCGTGTCATCCGTGTGCTCGCAGGCCGCACGTCACCAAGGCTGTGATGACTTTAAGCAGACAGAGCGACAGCGATGGCCATGCGTGCGCCCAGTGCCCGTTACTGCTCCCCAGAGCCAGCTGGCCCGGGCGGGAGGACGAAGCCCTGAGCAGGGGCAGGCGGGGCCTCCGAGCCTCCACCCGGGGCCCCCTGAGCCTCCGTCCAGGGCCCCCCGAGCCTCCACCCAGGCCCCCCGAGCCTCCATCCAGGGCCTCTGTCCAGGGCCCCCCGAGCCTCCATCCAGAGCCTCCGTCCAGGGCCCCCTAGTCTCCACCCAGGCCCCCCCAAGCCTCCGTCCAGGGCTCCCTGAGCCTCCACCCAGGGCCTCAGTCCAGGGCCCCCCGAGCCTCCATCCAGGGCCCCCCGAGCCTCCACCCAGGGCCTCAGTCCAGGGCCCCCCGAGCCTCCACCCAGGGCCTCAGTCCAGGGCCCCCCGAGCCTCCGTCCAGGGCCCCCCGAGCCTCCACCCAGGCCCCCCCGAGCCTCCATCCAGGGCCTCCGTCCAGGGCCCCCCAAGCCTCCATCCAGGGCCTCCGTCCAGGGCCCCCTAGTCTCCACCCAGGGCCCCCCGAGCCTCCACCCAGGGCCCCCCGAGCCTCCACCCAGGGCCTCAGTCCAGGGCCCCCCGAGCCTCCATCCAGGGCCCCCCGAGCCTTCGCCCAGGGCCCCCCCAAGCCTCCACCCAGGGCCCCCCGAGCCTCCACCCAGGGCCCCTGAGCCTCCACCCAGGGCCTCCACCCAGGGCCCCCCGAGCCTCCACCCAGGGCCTCAGTCCAGGGCCCCCTGGGCCTCCTCCGGCGCCCGGCATCAGCATCCGCCCCAGAAATCCCCCGGGCCTGAGGTTGGCCGCCTCCGACTCCGTGGTCACAGCTGCTTTCACTGCCGCGTCTTCGGTGGTTAGAGCGGAGCCCGGGAGAGCGAGGGCCGCCCTGGCCCCCACTTCTGCTTTCAGACAAGAAGCGGGGCCCAGCAAGCGCACGCGACCCCTCAGTGCGGTGGGAGGGGGAGCTGGGGGGGCATCTGTGTCAGCTGGGGGTGGACTGCTAGCCGTCCTCCACCTCCAGCTCCTCCCTCGCCCCAAGCTGGGGCTCTTAGAAAGGGGCGCCTTCCAGGGGTCACTCGGGCCCCTCCCAGGGGTCACTCGGACCCCAGAAGTAAGTCCCTCCCAGACCTCCGCCCTGTGCCCCCGGCGACAGACACTCCCGGCCCACGGGCTGTCCCCCCACCCGGGGCGGCGGTGGCAGGGCCAGGACGGGCTTCTGAAGGCCAGTTGCCTGCTCGGGGGCAGCGGGGGGCACGGAACCGCTCTGGCCCCTCCTCATGCAAAGGGACCCCGAGAAGCTTCCCGGCCGGGGAGCCAGCCTCCTGCCGTCCGTCCGCAGTAAATGGGAGAGTGGGGCACTCAGACAGGCCTCCCCCAGCGTGCAGCTCCTGCCGGGCCTGTCCCCGCGCCCGCTCTGAAGCCGCCCGAAGCCGCCCGTGACTGGCACGGGTCTGCCACGCCTGTCGGTGTCCTGCGGAGGGTGTGGGCGCCCGGCCAGACCAGCTGCGGGCGGCGCCCTCGGGCCCTGAGTGGGGGGTCTGCAGGGAGGGACGGGCTGTGGCCGTGGGGGAGCACCCCCTCTGGCCTCCCAGAGCTCCGGGCCGCCACAGCCCAGTGTCCCCATGAGCCCGCCCGGTGCGGCCCCCTGCGCACCGGGGTGACAGTTACAGCCCCCGCCAAACCCAGGAAGCAGGACGGTCAGGAGGAGGGACAGGTGAGCTGGGCGGGGAGGGGCGTAAGGCCACCCCGCCCCCCGGGTGTCGGGGAATATTCTCCAGGGATTCCTCGGGCGACCGAGCTCCTCGCAGCTGTGGCTTAGGATGGAAGGACCCATCAGGAGAAATCTCACTTCAGGGGGAGACAGTAGATCGTGAGCTGGAACTAATGGGGAGAGCGAGGGGGGAGGGGAGAGAGAGAGAGAGAGGGAGAGGGAGAGGGAGAGGGAGAGAGAGCTGTTTCTGACCCTCCGGAGCTGCTCAGGAAGCAGAACATGAAGTCGCCGTGTATCAGGGAGGGTCACGCGGGGCCGTGGTCCCCGCTCAGCGACCTGGAGTGACCCGGGTATTGTCAGCGTTACGCCCCTCGGCCCCAGAAGGCTGGGCGTCCCGCGGCCGCTCCCCGCCTGTTGTCCTGCAGCCGTTCCTCCCGAGCCGCTTCTGCCGAGGCAGACACCGCCCCTCCCCACACGCACCCCACACTGCACACGCCGTCACCTGTCCCCGGGCAGCCACCCACTGATGAGGCCCGAAAAGACTGCATGGAAAGTTCCAGAGAGAAACCGCTCACAGTTTCCAGTCGCACACTGTTCTGAGCTGCGTGATGAAGTCTCCCCTGCCCGGCCCTGGCATGTGACCCGTCTCTTCGCCACTCAGTCCTGCCCGTCTGGCACTCAGTCCCTGCCCGTCTGGCACTCAGTCCTGCCTGTCCGTCACTCAGTCCCTGCCCGTCCGTCACTCAGTCCCTGCCCTTCCGTCACTCAGTCCTGCCTGTCCGTCACTCAGTCCCTGCCCGTCCGTCACTCAGTCCCTGCCCTTTCGTCACTCAGTCCCTGCCTGTCCGTCACTCAGTCCCTGCCCGTCCGGCACTCAGTCCCTGCCCGTCCGGCACTCAGTCCCTGCCGGTCCATCACTCAGTCCCTGCCGGTCCATCACTCAGTCCCTGCCGGTCCATCACTCAGTCCCTGCCGGTCCATCACACAGTCCCTGCCCGTCCGGCACTCAGTCCCTGCCGGTCCATCACTCAGTCCCTGCCCGTCCGGCACTCAGTCCTGCCCGTCCGTCACTCAGTCCCTGCCCGTCCGTCACTCAGTCCCTGCCCGTCCGGCACTCAGTCCCTGCCCGTCCGGCACTCAGTCCTGCCCGTCCGGCACTCAGTCCCTGCCTGTCCATCACACAGTCCTGCCGGTCCATCACTCAGTCCCTGCCTGTCCATCACTCAGTCCTGCCCGTCCGGCACTCAGTCCCTGCCCGTCCATCACTCAGTCCCTGCCTGTCCATCACACAGTCCCTGCCTGTCCATCACTCAGTCCTGCCGGTCCATGACTCAGTCCCTGCCCGTCCGGCACTCAGTCCCTGCCTGTCCATCACTCAGTCCTGCCGGTCCATCACTCAGTCCCTGCCTGTCCATCAGTCCCTGCCCGTCCATCCCTCAGTCCCTGCCCGTCCGTCACTCAGGTCCTGCCCGTCTGTCACACAGTCCCTTCCCGTCCATCACTCAGTCCCTGCCCGTCCATCACTCAGTCCCTGCCCGTCCATCACTCAGTTCTCAGACTGTCTCAGTACCTCAGTGCCTGTGCTCACGTCACCTTTATTTTACCCAACAAGGCCGCATTCACGTAACTTTTATTACAGTGTGTATTTTTAAAATATATTTTTATTGATTTCAGAGAGGAAGGGCGTGGGAGAGAGAGAAACATCAATGATGAGAGAGAATCCTGGATCGGCTGCCTCCTGCATGTGCCCCTGACCAGGCATCGAACCATGACCTCCTGGTTCACAGGCCGATGCCTAACCACTGAGCCACGCTGGCCGGGCCTCAGTGTATCATTACAGCGGCTGTTTCACTCGTTACCGAGTCGCTCGCTGCGCCCGGTGATCAATGGTCTTACCGTACGTGTGCGTGTGCGGGGACCAAGGAGCACGGATAGGGCTCAGGGTCATGGTGGTACAGGCCCCCGGGGGGCTCGGCGCGGGTCCCGTAAGGAGGGACGAGGTCCTGTGAGACCCCGCCGCTTGCTCCGCGTCCCCCTGTGCCCGGTGGAGGGGGGGGGGTGTCTCAGGTGCGAGCGCCGAGTGGTTTGTGGGAGCCTTCCTCCGGGGGTGTCTGTTTCACCCCCGCCCGGCTGCTCCGGGGCCGTCCCGGGCGAGGGGGCCGCTCTCCTGCCGTCCGCCTTTCTCGTCGTTGCCGTGATGAGCGTCCCCGGCAGCGGGAGGCGAGCGTGTGTCGCAGCAGCGGGGGGCCCCCTGTGCCCCCTCTGACGTGCGGCTCGGAGCCCCCGTCTGGCGTCTGCTGGGCCACGGGCGTGTCCTGTGTGTTCGCAGGCGCTGTGTTCTGAGAGGGAGCCCTTGCCATCGGCTGCCCCGTCCTTGCGCTCCGCGACCCGTTTTGAGGGACGGGGCCCCGCGTGTCTCTTGCGCAGAAGTTTCAAAACATGACACACCCAGGGGCCGCGCTGGGGCCACGGCTTTGCGTTGGGCTGGTGCAGCCTCCGCCCTCGGGACCGGCCGGCGCGGGGTTCTCGGGGTGCGACGCGGTTTCTTGGTGTGTCAGCAGTTCCTTTTCTGGACTCTGCCCTGTGCTAGCGCTCTGTTCGTCTTTCCGTCTCATTAGCCTCGCTGCTTGGTTATAAGGTGACTGGGCCGGAGCCGTCCAGGCGCAGGCTAGCCCTGTGGGGAGGCGGGGGGGCTTCGTGCCTTTGTCCTGCACCCCAGAGGGACGTCGCAGAGCATGGCAGCCTAGGGGGGGCGGGGAGGGGGGAGGCCAGGGTCACGGAACTCCGGGGCCCGCGCTTCCTGCTCTGTCTCTGCTTGGCCAGGAAGAGCGCCCGCCGAGAGGGGCTGTGGGCTGTGGGCTGTGGGCTGTGGGCAGAACCTGACACTCGCCCCGAGCAGCCGCCGAGGCCCGCTGTTCAGGATGCGCCGTGGTCCGTGTCACACGCGCGTCCTGATGGGCGCAGACTTCCTGACTTCCAGGGAGTGGCCAGACCCCCCCGCGCGCCCTCGACAACAGCCTCCGAGGAAGCAGGTCCGAGTCGTGAACGCCAGAGGTGAGCCTTGGGGTGTAGCTCTTGGCACAGAACCCACAGCGGCGTTGCCGAGAGACAGCCCCAGGCTGGCGTGCGCTGCAGAGGAAGGAAGCGCAGGCGGAACCGTGCGCCCGAGAGCCTCTCCTTCCCGGGCAGCAGAAGGTGGAACAGCCAAATGTTTTTGTTTATTTCCGTTGTTGTATTTTATTGTCTCCAGAGAGGAAGGGAGAGGGAGAGAGAGAAATCAATGATGAGAGAGAATCATGGACCGGCTGCCTCCCGCACGCCCCCCACTGGGGATCGAACCCGCAACCCGGGCCTGTGCCCTGACAGGGAATCGAACCCTGACCTCCTGGTGCCTAGGTTCACGCTCAACCACGGAGCCCCGCCAGCTGGGCAATTATAAGATTTTTTTACAAATGAAGTTAAAGAAAATGGCATTCGTTGCTGCACGTCTACAAGATTTTCTAAAAATCTTTTAACATACATAATTTATTCCAATTTTTCGTCTGCAGAAAACCCTTTATGACTTTGCGAGGGGAGTCGTGTGTGTGTGTGGGGGGGAGACCAACAGTAAGTGCATTTAAATGTCGCCGAGTCCAGCTGGGCCTCGGGGAACCCCGGCCAGAGCACCTGGGGCTGTTCGCTGCCCTGTCGGCCACCTGCCCGCCCTCCCGTGCCTGCCCCCCCCCCCCAACCCCCGCTCTGCACCTGCCGCCGTCTGGAGCGCTGTGAGGCCCAGAGTCAGGTTTCTGGTTCAGAAACCACCAGAGATGCAGTGGTTTTGGGGGGAAACGTTGAGAAGCGGCCAGGACGCTGACATGTTGGTGGCGCAGCCCAGGGCAGAGCGTGACGTATCCACGTGCGGTCCAGGGCCACCTGCTGTGCGGGGTCACACGGGCAGTGCCACCGGGGACTCGGCAGGGCGTCCGAGGCCACCGAGACCAGCGTGGTCCCACCGCGGGCTGGGCTGGGAGAGGGCTCTTCACTGAGCTAGGATTGTTTTCAAACAAGTGGGCCCCACGCCTCAGGGCCCCCGGGTGGGGCGGCGATGCTGACGCCTGGGTGTTCCCGCCGGCTGCGCAGCGGCCCAGCCGAGTGGCCGGGCCTCCACAGCGCTGAGCAGTGGTCTCCACGTGTGGGCGCGGGGCAGACGCGGGTAGTTGAGACTCCCCGTGGCCCACGGGAGCCTGGACGCCTGCATCTGTCATTCATCCTTCCTGTGAGCACTGCTTGAGCACCACTGTGTGCAGGGCAGGGCCCGCCTGGTGAGTGACCTCAGCCTCTGCCCTTGAGCGTGGGCTGTGGCTGCCCAGGGCACTCCTGTGGCCACGCCTGAGGCCGGCTGCGGGAATGGCCAGCGAGTCTTTTTAAATATGTTTTTATTGATCTCAGAGAGTCAGGGAGAGGGAGAGAGAGAGAAACATCAGTGATGAGAGAGAATCACTGATCGGCTGCCTCCTGCACTCCCCGCACTGGGGATCGAGCCCACAACCCAGGGATGTGCCCTGACCGGGAATCGAACCGTGACCTTCTGGTTCAACAACTGAGCCACGCAGACCTGGCATGGTCGGCGGGTCCTGACGCGGCCGCGCAGGTGCCTCCAGCTCAGCGCATAGGCAGGAAGGAGGCACTGGGGGCGGGAAGGTCCCTCAGCCGCGTGTTTTTGTGCAGTGGCACTGAGAGCAGGTCCAGCGGATTTCCAAAGTTTTGGTCCTCGTGTCACTATAAGAGGGTTCGTTGTATTTCTCATTAGCCGATTCAGATTGGGAAAAAGCAGTCACCGACATCTCCTTGGCTTGACTGAAAGCTTTTGCGTCCTGTCTGTGGTGGATAAAGAGATACAGTGTATCTTTGCTACAATGTATCTCTGCATACCCCGCATCACATGTGCTATAGAGATACAATGTATCTACATAACCCGTATCACATGCGCTATAGAGATACAATGTATCTCTATGTGACCCGTATCACACGCGCTATAGAGATACAATGTATCTCTGCATAACCTGTATCATATGCACTATAACGCTGTCTTTATTCAGAGAAGCTGTGGGGTGACTCAGGTCTCCATACAGGACCTTTGACAGGACCGACAGTCATTTCTAAGCGTGACCCCACACCCCGGGTGGGGGCAGCGGGGGCAGAATACATATATGTCAATACCTCACAGGAAGTGAAGATTGGCCAGCTGCACTTGGAGGAGGGGCCCGAGGTGATGACCAGTGGAACAGGTCATGGTCTGTGCGGCAACCCTTGCAGCGGGAGGACTCCCCTGGAGAAGCGAGGGGGCCCTGGTCCAGCTCATCCCAGCGGAGATCCCGGCATCTGAGCTCACCTCCAGCATGAGTCGTCAGCCTGCTGCGTGCAGAGCAGAGGCGTGAACCTGCCACCTCATGCAGTCAGGCAGGGCCCGGGCGCCCCCCCCCCCCCCCATCTGTGTGCGTCCCTCCTCACCCGTCCCCTGTGGCGCTGGCAGGAACACCCGGGCAGGGTTAGGGTTGTTGTCGAGGGTCAGCGAGGCGGCCCGGGTGGCATGGCCCAGTGGTGGAGCATTGACCTCTAAACCAGGAGGTCACGGTTCGATTCCTGGTCAGGGCACATGGTTAGTGGGCTCGATCCCTGCAGGAGGCAGCTGATCCATGACTCTCTGTCATCCTTGATGTTTCTCTCCCTCTCCCTCTCCCTCTCCCTTTCCCTCTCCCACTCCCTCTCCCTCTCCCTCTCTCTTCCTCTCTGAAATCAATAAAAATATATCTTAAAGATTTAGTGAGGCAACATATATAAAGCTCTTGGCACCAGGCAGGCATATGAAATATGGCCATGCCCACCCCACCCGCACGGCAGCCCCGCACCCAAGCATGGGGGGGGGGGGTGTCTGTGTGTGTTTGGAGCTGGAGGTGGTGGGTGTTGTCAGAGAGGACTCCTGTCGCCTGTGCTCGGGGGACAGCGATGAACAGATCGTAGTTAAACTGTCATTGCCGTCTCATTCGCAACGACGTTCATGCCGACTCTCGCCTCGCAGAGCACGTGGCGCGTGGAGGTGGCCGTCTCGCACGTGGAGGTGGCCGCGGGCCTTGGGGCTGCCTCCGGGTCCTGTGGCTCCCGTGGTGCTTCGGGGGTGGGGGGACGATCCTCTCAGGAGTCCTGTTCTGCCTCCCGTGCCCGTGTGTCTGGCTGAGAAAGCAGAGCCGGGTTTTATAAACGCAAGGGACGCAGCCGAGGCCGGGGCAGGTCCTCCCTGTGCCCGGCGTCCCTTCGGCGCTGTGCCCGTTCCACGCTCCGGGCTCCCGGCTCCCCACGGCAGCAGCCACACGGGTGCTCCCACTCAGCCACGCGGCCGTCCCGATGCCTTTGGTCCCGCGTACTTCACACTGAGCCCGTGACGGACACCCACGCGGCGTAAAAAGAATCTCCTCCCCCGAGTTCCTATCTCAGCCCGGGGTCTGATGTAGCCGTGAGGGCCGGGGACTCCCGTGGCACGCTCGCCGTGGGAACGGCCTGGGAAGTCCACTGGCTTCCCCGCTTCCCTGTCCACGCGCCGTTCCCAGGAGCCCCCGGGGCCCGCGCTGAGCTCCGTGTCGGAGGCTGAAACTGAAACGGACGCAGACCACCGTCCAATGATGCGCATCGTGCAGCTGGCGGGGCCTCACGCCCAGATCCGGTGCCGCGCGCCCGCACGATGCCGGTTTCTCGGCTTCCTCTTCGCAAACTGAGACGCGGAGGGACCTGCCGGGGGGCTCACTGCTGAGCTGGGGTCCTGCCCGCATCCGCCCGACGCCAGCGGCCCTGTGCTACCTGCTCAGTGGGGACTCGGGCTCTTTAACAGGAGGTTCTCCAGCTGCTCTCCCGCGTTCAGCTGACGGGGAGGAAGGAGAGATGCGTGCGTGGCAGTGGTCACGTGTCCATGGTCACGTCTGTCCATCGCCGCTGTCTCTGCTCTCAGTTGTAGCAACCGGGACAGGACGGGATGGTAACACAGACGGTGCGCTGCCTCAGGCAGGCGGCCCCCAGCACCCCGCCACGTCCCCCTCCCTCCCCGCCGGCTCAGCCCTGCCCGGGCCCTCCCCGTGGCGCTCTGCGCTCTGCATGTGTCTCTGCAGCGCCTGGCGATCTGAGCGGCCTTCTGCTCACGTGGGCGCTTGCTGGCTGTCTTCCCCCACAGGGCGGGCCCGTGGGGCAGGGGCCTCGCTGACCTTACTCCCGAGGGTCCTCAGCACCGAGCCGCCCGCAGCTCCTGTGCTGGCCGAACAGTGGGAGGAATGAGTGACCGACAGGCAGCCCTCTGTCCCTGGGATGCCCCGGCCTGGGGGGGAGTGTGCGCGCCCTGCTCACCCCCCCAATCTCGTTTCCCAGGGAATGACCCCCCTCCACTGGGCGGCCTTCCACAACCAGCCGCAGCACACCCAGGTCCTGCTGAGGAAGGGGGCCGACCCCACCCTGGTGGACAAGGACTTTAAGACGGCTCTGCATTGGGCGGTGCAGGTAGGACGTGCTGACCGCTGCGTGTCCGGCCCGGGGCGGGGGGGTCACAGGCAGCCTCACCCTCCGCGGCAGTTTCTACGTTTGACACAGTGAGACTCACCTGGTCTCCCCCATCTGGTCATCCGCACCCCCAGAGAGCAAGCCTGCCACTGGGGAGGAGCGGGGGCCTCCGCGGTTAGAGGACACCCTGCCGAGACGCAGAGGGCAGTTACAGACCATGGGTGCAGCCCGTCCTGCTGTCACCCACTCACACACACACTCACACACTCACACACTCACACTCACACACTCACACTCTCACACACACACACACACACTCACACACTCACACTCTCACACACACACTCACACACACACACACACTCACTCACACACACTCACACTCACACACTCACACTCTCACTCACACACACTCACACACACTCACACTCACACACACTCACACTCACACACACACTCACACTCATACTCACACTCACACACACACACACTCACAGACACACTCACACTCACACTCACACAGACACACTCACACACACATACACATTCACATTCACACACACACATTTGCACACACACTCACACTCACACACACACACTCGCACACACACTCACACTCACACACACACACACACTCACACTCACACACACACACACTCACACACACACTCTCACACACACACACACACTCACACTCACACACACACACACACTCACACACGGGGGAGGCCCACAGGGGGGAGACCCACAAGGGGGAGACCCACAGGGGGGGAGAGCAGACGGGGGGAGACCCACAGGGGGGAGACCCACAGCGGGGAGAGCAGACGGGGGGAGACCCACAGCGGGGAGAGCAGACGGGGGGAGACCCACAGCGGGGAGAGCAGACGGGGGGAGACCCACAGCGGGGAGAGCAGACGGGGGGAGACCCACAGCGGGGAGAGCAGATGGGGGGAGACCCACAGCGGGGAGAGCAGACAGTGGGGGAGACCCACGGAGGGCAGACCCACAGGGGCAGACCCACAGGGGCAGACCCACGGGGGGGCGCGCGCAGCGGGGGGAGCAGACGGAGCAGCTGCAGCAGGTGTCCAGAGCCTCTGCCCCCCAGAGCGGGAACAGGCTGCTGTGCTCCATCATCCTGAGCCACCACCAGGGCCCGTCCATCGTCAACTGTGACGACGAGAGCGGGAAGACGTGCGTGCACATGGCCGCGGCCGCGGGCTTCAGCGACATCATCACGGAACTGGCCCGCGTCCCCGAGTGCAACCTGCAGGCTCTGGACGTGGACGACAGGTACCGGGGGCTGAGGGGCCACCTCTCCACACGTTCAAGGTCAGGGCAACCCTTCCTGACCCTCCTGCCAGCCACGGTCACACGTGTGCTGGGCCCCCTCTCCTGCCAGCCACGGTCACACGTGTGCTGGGACCACCTATCCTGCCACCACAGTCACACGTGTGCTGGGCCCCCTCTCCTGTCACCACGGTCATACGTGTGCTGGGCCCCCTCTCCTGCCACCACGGTCACACGTGTGCTGGGACCCCCTCTCCTGCCACCACGGTCATACGTGTGCTGGGACCCCCTCTCCTGCCACCACAGTCACATGTGTGCTGGGACCCCCTCTCCTGCCAGCCACAGTCACACGTGTGCTGGGCCCCCTCTCCTGCCAGCCACAGTCACACGTGTGCTGGGACCACCTATCCTGCCAGCCACGGTCACACGTGTGCTGGGCCCCCTCTCCTGCCAGCCACGGTCACACGTGTGCTGGGCCCCCTCTCCTGCCAGCCACGGTCACATGTGTGCTGGGCCCCCTCTCCTGCCAACCATGGTCATACGTGTGCTGGGCCCTCTCTCCTGCCACCACAGTCACACGTGTGCTGGAGCCCCTCTCCTGCCGGCCACGGTCATACATGTGCTGGGACCACCTGTCCTGCCAGCCATGGTCATACGTGTGCTGGGACCCCCTCTCCTGCCACCACGGTCACACGTGGCAGGGACAATGCAAACCGCTCTCGGCGGGGCAGGAAAGGGCGTGTGTGGAGGGCGACACGGAGGGTGCGCTGTAACATGGTCCACGGGTGCCGGACGCCCCCGTGTCCCAGAGGCTCTTCCTGCCGGGAACACGCTGCCCTGATGGGAGTTCGGTGTTTGCTTCCGTCCTGAGTTCTGTCCTCAGGGCAGCAAGGTGCCCGCCCGCCCAGGAGCACAATAAGCTCTGTGTTCAGAGCCAGAGGGACCTGTTAGCCCCCCCCCCCCCCCCCCCCCCCCCGTTAGAGAGGTGCCGGCGAGGACCAGGAGCTGGTCCCGAAGCGGTGCCGCAGCCCCGGGTGACGGCAGCGGAGGGCGCCCTCCCTGTCTCCGGGCGGAGAGCCGTCCGCAGGCGCCCTCCCCACCGCCCGGGGCTCCGCTCAGTGAAGAGGGCGGTGCCCCCGGCGAGAACATCGGGAGGAAGCGCGAGGGCCATAGTGACGTGTGGCCTTTACCCCCCTGGAAGCGCCAAGCGAGCCGCTTGTTCCGAGTCCGGACCCGAGCCCCCGATCCTTGGGCGGGCGCCCCTGGAGGTGCTCAGGGGCCTCAGGAGCCAGGCGGCCGAGGGCGGGCCAGGCCGTTCCCGGGGCGGCGGGCGCGGATCCCCGCAGCGGGCTGTCGGGGGCCGTAGTCGTGGGGAGAAAGGGAACAAGCCGGAAGGAAGAACGGCCGTCGGACAAGGGGGTCTGGGAGGCCGCCTGCACCAGAAGCTTCCGGAACCAGCTCCGGACAGAGGTTTCCCGTGGGTGTTGTCACGCTGCGCAGGGACAGCCGGTCCCTGTCCGCGGGGAAGGACATGGGACCGGGGAGATAAGAGGCAGAGGGGAGGGCGGGCGCTCGGGGCGAGTGGGTCCCCGGGGCCCCTCCCTGCCCAGCTCGGCACCCGCCACGGCCCCGGCGTTCTCCGCCGGCAGCTGCCCTCCCCGTGGAAACAGCTGTTGATGGCGGGATTTTTCAGAATGTTCTTAGGCAGGGGTCCTCAAACGACGGCCCGCGGGCCACAGGCGGCCGCCGAGGACATGGATCCGGCCCGCCGGGTGCCGCTGCCTGTCCTGCTTAGCAGCCGACGCGTCCCGGGCCCGCAGTGCACATAGGAATTTGTTCATAGTTTTTCTTAAACTATAGTCCGGCCCTCCAACGGTCTGAGGGACAGGGACCTGGCCCCCGGTTTAAAAAGTTTGGGGACCCCGTTAGGTTTCGGTGCTTCGAGCAGCTGCAGTCCTTCCCTTCCCCTCCCGCTTCCCAGCGGAGAACGGGCTGGGGGAGGGAGGAGAAGGCGGCGGGAGGAACCCCCGTCCCAGCTCCCAGTTGCTCTTCTCATCCCCGCCCCTCCCCTCCCCTCCCCGCCCCTCCCCTCCCCTCCCCCCCCTTCCCCTCCCCCTAAAATCCATGGAAAAGCACCCTCGGGTACAACTGACAACAACAAGAACTGGGCCTCCTCTCTGAGCCACCACTTCCCCTTCTAGGACCTTCTTAGGAAGGCGGGGCCGGGGACACTCAGGCTAGCGGGGAACCCCGCTCACCGCTGTGCCGGCACCGTCCCCCACGCCGACGAGCACCCTGCTTTCCCGCAGCCCGACGGGAGGCAGGAGGCCCCGTCCCGCGGACCCGCTCACCGCCGTGCCGTTCCCCCCCCTCGTCCAGGACACCCCTGCACTGGGCGGCGGCGGCCGGGAAGGCGGAGTGCGTGCGGTCCCTGCTGGACCTGGGCGTGGACAGCAGCCTGCGGGACATCAACGAGAGCGCGCCCCTGGCCTACGCACTGCACTGCGGCCACGAGGCCTGCGTGCGGCTCCTCTCCCGCGGCGCGGCCAGGTGAGCCGGCCCCGCCCCTCCTCCTCTGACACCGGTGACATTCCGTGTGAACGGTGCAGCGTGACAGTGTGGTCAGAGACCACGCTTGTTAGGGTCCCCCGGACACGGTCGGGAAAGCTGTCCTGTGTCGGGAAGCGGCCGTCACGGTTTCCAAAAGCCCCGTTTGTTTGTTTTTTGTTTGTTTTTTTAATTATTTTTAATTTTTTTAAATATATTTTTTATTGATATTTTACAGAGAGGAAGGGAGAGGGATAGAGAGTTAGAAACATCGATGAGAGAGAAACATCGATCAGCTGCCTCCTGCACACCCCCTACTGGGGATGTGCCCGCAACCAAGGTACATGCCCTTGACCGGAATCGAACCCGGGACCCTTCAGTCTGCAGGCTGACGCTCTATCCCAGCCGTGGGCAAACTACGGCCCGCGGAGCCGAAAGAGTGGAGGGTTCTCTTGCTCTCCCCTCCGCTCCTTTACTTTGAATTTATATTAGTTCACACAAACACTCCATCCATGCTTTTGTCCCGGCCCTCCGGTCCAGTTTAAGAACCCATGGTGGCCCTCGAGTCAAAAAGTTTGCCCACCCCTGCTCTATCTACCGAGCCACACCGGTTTCGGCCCAAAAGCCCCGTTTTTGCGTGGAAGCTGGACCTTGGCGGTGGCAGCAGGGACTGCCGATGGCCGACCCTGAGTGACGGCTCACTGCTCGTGTCCCAGCGTGCTCCTGCGGCGGGCCCTCTCCGGAGAGCACCTGTGTCTGTCGGCCACGAAACGGTGTCCCGCGAAGCGTCCGGCTCAGCCACCAGGGCTTTCCCTCAAAACGCGGTCACCCTGAGTCTGTGGTCGGTTCCCTTAGGAGCACTTCCTGTTCCGTCAAAAAAATGCCCACGCACGGGTCACCGCTGGATGACAGGCACCCCTCCCCGGGCACGGGCGAGGTCAATGGCCGTGCGAGCCCTTCGATGCGGGCGTCTTGGTGTGCGCCACGGACCCACGTGTCAGCCACCCTCTCCCCGGCTCCCGTGGTGCAAAGAGCAGCCAGTGAAAGAGACAATCACTCCTTGATACTGTTTTTTTTAAAAATATATTTGTATCGATTTCAGAGAGGAAGGGGGAGGGAGAGATAGAAACGTCAATGATGACAGAGAGTCGTGGATCGGCTGCCTCCTGCACGCCCCCCACTGGGGATCGGGCCCGCAACCTGGGCATGTGCCCGTACGGGAATTGAACCCTGACCTCCTGGTTCATAGGTCGATGCTCACCCACGGAGCTATGCCAGCCATGGTAGTATGAATATCGTTTTAACCCCATGACTCCCCCTAAGGACTGTCAGGACCCCCTCCCTCGGGTTCGGGGGCCCCACGTGGGGACCCAGGGTCTCCGTCCCAGCTGGTGGCAGGAGGAGGGGGCTATGGGACATGCTGACGCAGCTTAATCAGCACAGGGACGTGTTCCGTTGCAGGAACTTGAGAACATTCTCACAGCCCCCTGGGGTTCCGTCTGGGCCTGC